>NW_021223808.1:0-1610 GCF_002162155.2 Triticum dicoccoides
CCCCGCGCCGGAATCCACGCACCACCGTCCATGGTGCGGGCTACACCACCGGGCTCCTCTACAGAGCTGGCTTCGACCGCACTCCAACACCAACGGGCTCTCCAGTGGCTTCGGCCGCACCCCAGCACCAACGGGCTCTCCACTGGCTTCGGCCGCACTCCAGCACCGCGGGCTCTCCGCTGCCTTCGGCTGCACCCCAGCGCCGACGGGCTCTTCAGATTGGCTCTCTCCCCTCTTTAGAATTTATTACCTCAAATTTCCAGCACCGGCCGTCCCCGCGTGCATAACTTTCTTCAGTGTCTTCAAATTGGCTCGCTCCCCTCTTTAGTAGGATTTATTATCTCAAATTGGCTCGCTCCCCTCTTTAGTAGGATTTATTATCTCAAATTGGCTCGCTCCCCTCTTTAGCAGCAGAACGCAGGCGTCCCACGGCGACGACGCAGGGGAGCTGCAGCAGCTGGTCCAGCGCGGGCAACACCGCCCTCGCGTGCCGCCGGCGCGCCGCGACACCTCGACCCAAGAGAGCACGCCGACCGGCTTATCATCCTCCGCCGCCACGCTTCGGCCCGCCAAGGCCAGCGCCGAGGCCGACAAAGGTGTGTCAGAAGGCCAAGGGCCTCGCCAAGCAGCGCGAAGACTTGCGGGCTAGGCTCGCCAATCGCAAGCGCGCCTGTTAGCTCGCCCTCGTGCCGGCAATCGGCGGCGTGTGCCCGGTGGTGGAGGCCAGCAATGGATAAGCGGCGGCTGTGGCCCGTGATGACTGTTGAACCAGTTAAATAAGGATCGCGGATATAATTCTAACTACTGCAGGTCTCTTTTTGCAAAACTTAAACGTATATAGAGACCAACTAAAACAGGGACTGCGGGTTGATTTTTTATAAACCGAGGGACTTTTTTGCAAATCGCCAGCGACGACGTACGACCAGAAACCGTAGCTACTTTATTATATATATATATATATAATATACTAGGACATGAGCCCGTGCGTTGCAACGGGAGAAAAAAAAATTACTCCCTCTGTCCATAATATAAGAATGAGACTGAGTAGTATCACACATCCTTTTCCCATTCCTTACCCTACCCGATCCTTATCGACGATTTTTGTTGATATGTGGAAATAGAGAAAAGAGAGAAAATATTAAATAATCGGTTTTAGTGTTATGCTAATTTCAACGTTAGGCCAAGTGATGTATATAATTATACTACCCTTATTTTTTATATGTAATTTTTTTTGTGGGTTGCGTACTAATTTTTTATGAAAATAGATGCTATTTTCCTCTAACTTGTTATTAAAAAAATTATATATCAAATAAAGTTTTGTTATCAAATTTAGCTGCCAGTTTCTTAGAAGATTATTGAAATTAACGATTTCTCATGAATAGATTGAACCTCCGTAAGAAGATAAGGTAAGATCGGAGTTGTAACAACCCAAGACCAATTTTTTCATCATTATAATGTTTATTTTATTTTATTTTTACATTTCATCATGATTGAATATTTCACACCAAATTAAAACTATGGATATTTTTGGAAAATCATTTGATATTTGCTTGTATTTTATTTAATTGCTTTTCCAATTTCCATTCCAACCTTCTCCAAAATCCCTTGCA
>NW_021223809.1:0-1900 GCF_002162155.2 Triticum dicoccoides
GATAAAAGGTAAGGGGTAATGATCCTTTTTAGTTGCCTTATTTAGTTTGCGGAAATCAATTACCATCCTATAACCTGCAATAATTCTTTGAGGAATCAATTCATCTTTATGATTAGGAACAACAGTAATACCGCCCTTCTTAGGGACACAATGGACATGACTTACCCACTGACTATCAGCAACGGGATAGATTATACCTACCTCAAGGAGCTTTAGTATTTCCTTTCTTACCACTTCTTTCATTTTAGGATTCAGCCGTCGTTGATGATCACGAACTGGTTTAGCATCTTCTTCCAAATTAATTTTATGTTGACATAGAGTGGGACTAATGCCCTTAAGATCATCAAGAGTATACCCAATAGCAGCACGGTGCTTCTTCAGAGTTTTCAATAATCTCTCTTCCTCATGCTCTCAAAGGTTAGCACTAATAATAATAGAATATATCTTTTTCTCATCAAGATAAGCATATTTAAGAGTATCAGGCAGCGGTTTAAGCTCAAACACGGGATCACCCTTGGGTGGAGGAGGATCCCCTAGGATTTCAACAGGCAAATTGTGTTTCAGAATAGTTTCCTATTTAAAGAATACTTCATCTATTTCCCTTCTTTCATGCATAAACATATCATTTTCATGGTCTAGCAAATATTGTTCTAAAGGATCACTAGGAGGTACAACAATAGAAGCAAGACCAATAATTTCATCCTTACTAGGTAATTCTTCTTCACGGTGTTGTCTACTAAATTTAGAGAAATTAAATTCATGAGTCATATCATCTAAACCGATAGTAACAACATCCCTTTTGCAATCTATGGTAGCATTAATAGTGTTCAGGAAGGGTCTACCAAATATAATGGGACAAAAGCTATCTTGTGGGAAATAAGAACAAGAAAATCAGCAAGATATTTAGTTTTCCCACACAAGACTTCAACATCTCTAACAATTCCCATTGGTGAAATAGTATCTCTATTGGCAAGTTTAATTGTGACATCAATATCTTCTATCTCAGCAGGTGCAATATCATGCATAAATTCTTTGTATAAGGAATAAGGTATTGCACTAGCACTAGCACCCATATCACATAAGCCATGATAACAATGATCTCCTATTTTAAAAGAAATAACAGGCATGCCTACCACCAGTCTGTTTTTATCTTTAGCACAAGGTTTAGCAATTCTAGCAGTCTCATCAAGGAAATGAATAACATGCCCATCAATATTATCAGACAAGAGATCTTTAACAATAGCAATATTAGGTTCAACTTTAACTTGCTCAGGAGGTGTATACGTTTTAATTTGGTATGTGGGTGGACCGGTGCTTGGGTAGTGCCCTTACTTGGACAAGCATCCCACTTATGATTAACCTCTATTGCAAGCATCCGCAACAACAACAAAAGTATTAAGGTAAACCTAACCATAGCATGAAACATATGGATTCAAATCAGCCCCTTACGAAGCAACGCATAAACTAGGGTTTAAGCTTCTCTCACTCTAGCAACCCATCATCTACTTATTACTTCCCAATGCCTTCCTCTAGGCCCAAATAATGGTGAAGTGTCATGTAGTCGACGTTCACATAACACCACTAGAGGAGAGACAACATATATCTCATCAAAATATCGAACGAATACCAAATTCACATGACTACTAATAGCAAGACTTCTCTCATGTCCTCAGGAACAAACATAACTACTCACAAAGCATAAATATGTTCATAATCAGAGGGGTATTAATATGCATATAGGATCTGAACATATGATCTTCCACCAATTAAACCAACTAGCATCAACTACAAGGAGTAATTAACACTACTAGCAACCTACTAGCACCAATCCCGGACTTGGAGACAAGAATTGGATACAAGAGATGAACTAGCGTTTTGAGAGGAGATGGTGCTGATGTAG
>NW_021223810.1:0-878 GCF_002162155.2 Triticum dicoccoides
GCTAGGAGCCGTGTGGGGTACCTAACAAGGTGGAAACTACAGGGCATGTAGGATGATGTTGATAGAGGCATCATCTCTCACCGAAGTCCAACTCTTGCATGCTCGTTGCCAAGTAGTTGAATTTTTAGCACTGGGTAGATAACCACGTTTGAAGGATCATTGTGGCAGACTGGAGGTGAGACACTCTACAATGTTTCTAAGCCTGTTTGATAATGCCTACTAGTCAGGTTCACATATGCAACTGTATTAGTAATTCGGCAGCGAGAGATTTAAAATATTTTATTGTTCTTCGTCCAACAGATACTTTCTCACCAAAAGTGAAAAATTATATGTTGTTTTGTAGTGAGGTCCGTTCATGTCATATTCACTTCAAGTGCATCAACTGTATTGGTTATGTACTAATTATGAAGATTTATATGCTCGTAAAATAAATTCTTACATGGTTGTCATATTAAAATTTGATTCTATGCAGTTTTCATGATAAAACATCCCCCTATAGTCTTAATTTTGATGGGTTACACCGATGGACTGATGATCTAAAATCCTCACAAATACACGCCAACACAAACTATTGCCAAAAATTCACGTCTCAGGACAACTCACAGATGCTAAATGGCAATACTTTGACTCCTGATTAACAAGTGTGGATGACTCCAACATATTTAACTACCTCCAGATGCATCTCTTCATTTGTTTTGCCACTTCAGAACCTTGCAAAGCTCCATGCCTGTCTTCAACATTCTATTTCAGATTAAACATCTGCCATGCTGACGAGGCTCACGTGAGAAGTTGAAACTACAGTTGCTAGCATGTCAGAGTAGTTCAAATGATATAAAAAATGATGCAAAGACTTGAGCACAATATACTTGTTATAGATA
>NW_021223811.1:0-1552 GCF_002162155.2 Triticum dicoccoides
GGGGAAGAGAAGGCGTGTTGTGGCGATTACCAATGCCCTTTGAGGCTGAGGGGACAGCAAGATTCGCCCGGCCGTAACAAAAGTTGCGTTTCATGTACTATCACAGGTGGGTAATTTATTTACTTTATTTTTAATATACATGGCGACGATTTGTTAATTTACAGTACCAATGGTCGGATGTTTCTCATTAATGTGTAGCCTATATTTTCATTTTTCCTAGGTATTGTGATTTTTAGTATATGATACAAAGATAGATATATAGCTAGATAGCTAGATAGGTAGACGGTACTTTTAGTGCATGATAAATAGGTTAACTGGGAATTTCAAGCAAATAAAAACATATTTCCTAAATGGTAAGGTAGTACTAACTAATGACGTTCGAGGCTTAATTACCTTGTTGAAGAGGGCACAAATGGAGTGCTCTGCGGAGAACTGCTTCAGCTCCAGTATCTCGTAAGTGTGGCCGATGCACAAGCTTGCTATTTCTGATTCCTGCGTGGACACGATGATGCAGCTGCCATTCTCCCTATGAGGAAGAAACTTCCTGATAGCATGCCATTCTACCATGTTTGAGAGATCTTCCAACACAACAAGATACCTCTCCTGTGTGACCAGCTGCTCGAACTTTTTGAAGAGATGTGCTTGAGACTGGGTGGCTTCATCCATCTTGGTTAGGAGTTGTACACATATGGTGGTTTCTCCTTGTTCCTCGAAAGAGTGTTCAATGAACTGAGCCATCAAGTTGCGGATGAAGTCGTGTGGATTGAAAGGATGCATGAGCTTCACCCAGGCCCGGTGGGTATAGCTATGGCAGATCTCTGGGTCCTTGTAGGTCTTCATCATTATAGATATCGCCCCTTGATTGCCTGCTGACCCCCATACCGAGATCACTTGGAGGTCATTACTGGGACGACCTTCCTGTGTGATTAGCTGGGTGAGATCCCCAAGGAATTTCTGTCCTTTCGCCGCATCCCTTGCCTTGAGGAGCATGTCGAGTGCTATTGCGCTGGAGGCTCCCTCTTGTTGCATCATGATCAACTTGGAGCCAGCAGAGTCGGTGATGTTACTGTAGCAGGAGTAACACTTGCTTAACTCCTCGGCCCTGCCCTTGAGCTCCGCTAACTCCTCTGGTTCCACTAACAGTAGTGACAATGCACCTAGATCCAGGATTTGTAAGCTTCACAGTCTCCAAATAGTCTCTCAGCCTCTTATATTGCTTCTTGTGATCACCAAGCACAATCTCTTTTGCTTTCTTCTTAGCCCTCCATGCCATCATCCTAGGAATCTCAAGCCCAAATTGCCTCTTTGCCTTGTCAACAATAGCAGGTACAGTAGTGTTGGGATCTGATCTGATGGTCTCAAGCATTTTGTTGCCAAGCCACCTTGAACTAATCATAGTTTTCTCAGACTGGGTGGGACATGTGTGCTCCAACCTCATCTTCTTAATGCAGAAAGTGGGCTCATTTGTTATATGTGCTGCTACCATGTAGAACTGACAACCATCTCCCTCACAGCAAACAATTACCCTATCACTGCAGTTTCTGTGGTATTT
>NW_021223812.1:0-1059 GCF_002162155.2 Triticum dicoccoides
TCCTTGTTTCATCTATACTTCAAATAAGAAATGTTGTGTTTAAGGGAAATAAAGATGTGCTTGGAAGAAAAAGTCCGTTGCTCTTAATTTTGTACCAAAGAAACCGTTTGATCACATCATCGCCTAGCTCATTCGCGTCACCAAGACCTTGACAGGCGATCACATCATTGCCTAGCTCCTTCGCATGACCAAAACCTTTTTTTTTGCGGTGTCGCATCACCAAAACCTTGGCAAAAGTTCTTGGTTTTGATTTGTAAACTAGGCATGTCGGACCAAGCAAAAATATTAACTATTACACAACGGTCACCCATGTTGCAACGTAGATCCCTCCTCCCCCTCCTTAAGTAATATTGCTAGGATTACGCAACTGCTAATCGGATCGTATCTAATATACATGAACACAATTTGATCTGATGCGGAAATTAGGAGCAGTAGATTGATTATACCTCCGTTTGGTGATCCCATCTTGGGTCTAGAGAGGACGAAGAACTCGACAACGTCTCCAGCACCTCGTCGGAGTAATGGAAAGTCTTCACGTCAATGAGCCGTGCTCTCCTGAATGGAAAAGGAGTGATTTTTGGAGTAGACGATGCCTAATGCGATGGACTGATTCGTACGTGCAAATCCGGTCCTTATATAATGCATTGGCTTTGACTGTGGGACCTGAACCATATTAGCGTTAATTCAGCCCCCCAATCACGGGCATGATTTGTTAATTTCCATTTAATTGATATTAATCCTGAAATTAAGTAATGGGTCAACAGTAATTTATGGTAATTAACCTTTTTGACCATTTGATCACATAATAATCCCAACATTCTCCCACTTGATCGAATGGTTAATATCATCAGTCCATACTTCGACAAAAGCATCATACCAAGGTAATGTATTCACAGTAATCAAAGAGTTATTACTGGAACCCCATTATCTATAGCATAATACTCCGTCTCAACACGGATAATTATTCATGGTTGGGAGTTTGTATGTGCATGCAGGCATACTCCCTACTTATGGTCCTAGTAGTTTGTTTCTTTATTAATCATTATGTGCACTTATTTA
>NW_021223813.1:0-392 GCF_002162155.2 Triticum dicoccoides
TTGAATCTGATTTCTCCAAAGGTCATCAGCAAACTTCAGATAGCAGAGGAAGATCTCAAGGTTACTGGCACGTTTCAAGGGATCAACCCTGGCAGGAGTCGTCCCAAGGGGAAGATCACGCTACTGGTAACATTCGGGGGGGAGTTGAATTACCGGACTGAGAAGATCGTGTTTGATGTGGTCGAACTACCCCTGTCGTACAATGGAATCCTTGGTCGCCCAGCTCTGGCCACATTCATGGCGGCATTCCACTATGCCTACAACACCTTGAAGATGCCATGGCCGATAGGCATCATTTCCATTCCATCAAACGAGAAGGATGCAATCATTTGCATGGACAAGATGTACTGAGAAGCAGTCGCGGCATAGGCCGCTGAAGCCACTGTTCCCGC
>NW_021223814.1:0-746 GCF_002162155.2 Triticum dicoccoides
AAACTTCTTGCAGTGGCGACGAGTTTTTTGTGTATGTTCTTATGCTTGGGTGTTGGGTCCGGACTGTTGATTGCTCCCTGAAGGGGTTGATTATCCGGCTCGTCCTGTTCGTCGTCCGCTGGTTTGCCCTGCTCTATCGCTGGGTCATTAGGAAGGCTGCTTTGATCGAGGCGGGACTTAGGGCGGCGTCTACGTCGCCGTTTTGGTTCTTTATCGGCGAGATTATCCTCTGCCGCATCCCGTTGTTCCTCGTTATCGCTTCCCTTTGGGGTGTCCACCATGTATATGTCATATGATGAGGTGGTCTTCCAGTATCCTGTAGGCACTGGTTCTTGGTAGTCTCCGGCATCGTCGTCCATACCGTCGATGTCTTCGGAGTCGTAGTTGAGTACGTCGGTTAAATCATCGACGGTCGCTACGAAGTGGGTGGTGGGTGGGTTCTGAACTTCTTCGTCGTCCGCGTCCCAACCATCCTGGCCGTAGTTCGGCCAGGGCTCTCCGGATAGCGAGAGATGCTTTAGTGAATTTATAATATCGCCGAAGGGCGAGTGCTGAAAGATGTCCGCAGCGGTAAATTCCATGATCGGCGCCCAATCGGATTTGACTGGTAGGGGCGCAGGAGGTTCGGAGTCCGGCAGGGAGTCCGGCACCTCGGAGTCATGAGCTTTATGCGGGATAAGGTAAGTGTTCGGCTCCATCACCGTAGGAGTTGCGGCTCCCGAGGCGGTGTCCAGCCATCCGTCCTC
>NW_021223815.1:0-1287 GCF_002162155.2 Triticum dicoccoides
TGTACCGCACCTGATGTGTGCCTTGCCACATGTCTGGCAAGAGGGTACAAAGGTGATCAAGGAGTGGATCACCAGACAGCGGTCAAAATTGTTCTTGGAGAAAATAAGGACATGTTTCTCGATTATGGAGGTGATAAAGAGTTCGGCGTAAAGGGTTACGTTGATGCAAGCCTTAACACATATCCGAATGACTCTGAATAGCAAACCGGATACGTATAATGGAGCAACCATTTGGAATAGCTCCAAGTGGAACGTGGTAGCAGCATCTACGATATGACATAAAGTTTTGCGAGATACATAGGGATCTGAATGTTGCAGACCCGTTGACTACAACCTCTCTCACAAGCATAACATGATCAAACCCAGAACACATTGAGTGTTAATCACATAGTGATGTGAACTAGATTATTGACTCTAGTAAACTCTTTGGATGTTAGTCACATGGCGATGTGACCTGTGATCACATGGCAATGTGAACTAGATTATTGACTCTAGTGCAAGTGGGAGACTGTTGGAAATATGCCCTAGAGGCAATAATAAATTGATTATTATTATATTTCCTTGTTCATGATAATCGTTTATTATCCATGCTAGAATTGTATTGATAGGAAACTCAGATACATGTGTGGATACATAGACAACACCATGTCCCTAGTAAGACTCTAGTTGACTAGCTCGTTGATCAATAGATGGTTATGGTTTCCTGACCATGGACATTGGATGTCGTTGATAACGGGATCACATCATTAGGAGAATGATGTGATGGACAAGACCCAATCCTAAGCCTAGCACAAAGATCGTGTAGTTCGTATGCTAAAGCTTTTCTAATGTCAAGTATCATTTCCTTAGACCATGAGATTGTGCAACTCCCGGATATCGTAGGAATACTTTGGGTGTGCCAAACATCACAACGCAACTGGGTGGCTATAAAGGTACACTACAGTTATCTCCGAAAGTGTCTGTTGGGTTGGCACGAATCGAGACTGGGATTTGTCACTCCGTGTAAACGAAGAGGTATCTCTGGGCCTACTCGGTAGGACATCATCATAATGTGCACAATGTGACCAAGGAGTTGATCACAGGATGATGTGTTACGGAACGAGTAAAGAGACTTGCCGGTAACGAGATTGAACAAGGTATCGGGATACCGACGATCGAATCTCGGGCAAGTATCGTACCACTAGACAAAGGGAATTGTATACGGGATTGATTGAATCCTCAACATCGTGGTTCATCCGATGAGATCATCGTGGAACATGTGGGAGCCAACATGGGTATCCAGATCCC
>NW_021223816.1:0-1276 GCF_002162155.2 Triticum dicoccoides
GGAATTGGGTAATGTGGTTTGCTTCATGATTAATGCAATTCATTCATCATGCTAGGTTGAGCCCTTTAATTACTAATTTACTTTGTTTCTCTCTTTCAGGCATGCTACAATAAGACGGATAAGGTGCCAGAGGGGTACGACCTGTATGCCATGGCCCACACTGCCTCTTACAAGCGAGTCAAGGGGAAGGCGAGGAAAGGGGAGGAGTTTAACCCGAGACAAATCCCCTACAATCCAGAGCAGGTGATGATATCTAGTGGTGGGAGGTCCCGTGGTTCCATAGCCATTGATCCAGAGATTGCTCCTGAGACCACGGTGAGTTTAATTTGAATGGACGTTACTTGCTAGTCTTAGCATTTGAGTGTCATCATGCTAACGAAACATTGGAAATGATCTTTGGTGCAGCGTTACTCCACATAAGCATCACACGATCCTTCTCCAGCTACTGGCATGAGCCAGCCCGCTCCCACACCTCCATGATCAAGGTAAGTTTCTCTAGTTTTTTGCTTAACAAATGCATAAAGACGTAGACTTAGCTTTATTTCATCCAATATGCTTACCTTAATGACCTAGAGTTAGCTTCTTTTCCTGCAAATTGACTTAATAAGCTTACTGACCTCCAAAACCAGCCATTTTACCTAAGTTAGCTCTAAAACGATCTATACTTAGCTTTGTTTCCTCCAAAATGACCTAAGTTAGTTATAATATGCTTAGTTAACTAGGTTTGCTCAATAATGACATGTACTTACCTTACTTATGTAAAAAACAGCATAATTAGCTTAGTTAGCTCATAAACGATCCATTTTACCTACATTAGCTCTAAAATGATGCATTTTACCTAAGTTAGTTCATAAACGATACATTTCACCTAAGTTACCTTATAAACGATGGCGTGCTTCTTCTTCTTCTAGTCTTCTTCTTCTAGTCACCTTTTCCTAACTTTCTTATTTGCCATTTTGCAGATTTCATTCACTTCTCGGAAGCTAGCTTGCTATGATGGAGTGCTTGTTTTTTATTTCATTCTCTTCTAGTATTCTTCTAGCTTGCTACGATGGAACTTGCTATCTTGATGAAACTTTGCATTGTAATATGTATGTGCAACTTCCTAATGGTTGCAACTTATGTGTATGTGCAACTTGCTATGTATGAGTGGATGGAACTATATATGTATGTACGATGAAACTTATGTGCTGTTAAATAGCCCTGTGAAATATATCTATATATGTCATATATATTTGCTGTGAAAATTGTTGGATTTAAAAAAACATGAAAAAAA
>NW_021223817.1:0-1845 GCF_002162155.2 Triticum dicoccoides
GAGTAGGGTGTGCGAACGGCGTGGGGTTGCTGGCTTGCCCGGTGGATAAACGGCTGCAAGCCCCCAAAGAGTTCTTGAGAACTATGCGGGACCCACTAGATGTCATGTCTACTAGACCCATATCGTAGGCTTGACGGTATAGCTTCTGCCTGTTTGCACGCCATGCCAACGCGTGGATGTAACTTCACTTAATTCCGTTAACCGTCACGCCTCCCACGTCCTTCGCCTCCCTCGCGCGGTCGCGCCCTTTGAGACTTCGACTGGCTAAAAATGAGCAATTTTTTTGCCTACTCCGCATGCATGATACTCCCTCTGGTCCTTTTTACTCCCGTCAACCGTTTGCAAAGTGTTTGACCAAATATATACTTTTTTAGACACCACCTTATATTAATTAACCAGCCACACCAGTACACTCATTCGATACAATATTCACCACACAGGGCGGTACGTTATTTACAAGAATACCATCTAATCTATTGTCAAAGCTATACTTAGCGATTAAGTGTGCCACCTTATTGGCCGAACGGCTAATCTTTGACAATTGAAGATTGTTGATCAACTTCGAGATGCTCAACGCTTTCATCTTCAGGTCACGCATAGCAGACCTGTCATAGTCCCCCGATGCAAGAGACACTACCACAAAAGCGCAATCAGTCTCTAAAATTACAGGATTATGAAGAGAAATACCTATGTAGAGACCGGCAATGCAAGCCCTAAGCTCCGCTTCCTCCACGCTTTGACAGGCATCAATGAAATCCCACGACCAAATTTATACTAAAAATATCAATATCTACAATACTGATTATAATGAGTATAAGAACTACGTTTTATAATGAGTGTAAAAATATTGATTTGACATTGTGAATGTTGATACTCCCTCCGTCTAGGTGAGTAAGTCATCTTAGGCTGTGCACCGTGACCAAGGAGGAGGGGAAAACGAGAGACATTAATGTTTATTTGCTAATTAATTAGTATTGCATGCAATGAACTAACCACTGCATGTCATGTTTGATAGTCTCAGGTCATTAAAAGCATGCACACCCTCATCTCTTATTGGTTGATATGTCAAGAAACAAGAAACGAGGTAGAAGTTAATGCACCGCGCCTACGTGTTTTGGGATTATTTGGTTTTTGTAAGATGACTTACACACCTAGCTATTAGAGTACCACTACCTCCCTTCTAGTTTAAAGGGCTCGACTAAAAAATTTCACCTACTCTTAGCAAGATAGTAGAGGCGGTGGAATAGTTTTTGAAGTCTACAAAAGTACTCTACTAATGCTGTCGTTCTTCACAAAAAAATGTGTTTACACATGCATGCATGAACACTAGTTAGTCTAACCCCCCTCTCTTCTTTAATTCTTTGCCACATCAGCATGTTTGCTATTCCCGTGTACCAGCTAAGATACCACCATGATGGCCAGCCTTAATCATCGCATGCAATAATTTAGTGCACCTTGAAATATGAACATGTGTGGGGCGTGTATGTTTTTAATTACTTGAGACTATACCTAGCCCGACATGCAAGATGACTTATTATGCACCGTTCCCCATACCTGCAGGAAGCCCATTCGTCTCCAAATCTTTTCCTCTCCATGTGTGAAAACAATATGCCTGCCAAACTCTCCTTCTCCCTCCGGCGGTCCCACCACTCCACCTCGTGTGAAACAATCTGCATGCATGACTCTCCTCCCCCCACGCTCGTCCAATCCGTTGTGACCAGCAATATTTACACCCCTTCGCTCCCCCGTAATTTACTCCAACAAATATGCCCACGTAGCTTTTAGTTAACTGCAGGTGCATTGGGTCACTGACATACTGGCCCAGCAGTGTACTGGCCCGCATGT
>NW_021223818.1:0-3842 GCF_002162155.2 Triticum dicoccoides
AGCGGGATATTTTATCGGGCGAGCCGTGACGGCGCCCCAGTGGCTATCACCGCTGATTATCCCGGATTGTTACCTTCGTCGCGTGTAAGCCAAGCCGAAGACTCGATCATGCGAAGAGGATTCTTTCCTGATGTCACACCTTATCCCTGATATGTCGTGCTTTTGCAGAAGTGACGTTCGGAGCGCAGGGCCAAGCCCCTAGGGACCCGTCAGCCACAGGCGTCCGGATTGGGTAGGCTCAAGAGGAAGGCGATTAGAACCGACACGCCTCTACAGAGGTAAGAAAACAACCTGTCATGTTATTTGTTGTCATTTGAAGTATAACAGTGCCCTTTTACATCTTGGCAGGAAGAGGAGTATCCGAACTGTATCCGGAGATCCTGCCAACCACGCCTCCACCAGTCGGGCTCCAGGACCAACTTCAAGAGAGGCGGACGTAGGGCCGACGCCGCATAGTCCTTCGACAGAGGGCATAGACATGCTCTCTGCCACAAATTCGGAAGTAGAGAGCGCCATGCATCATCGGCGTCGACGGGCCGTGCTTCGCAACAACATCTTTTCCGAAGAGGCATTTAATGCCTTCAATTCGGGAGACGCATACATCTAAGCCGCTCAAAGCAGACTTGCCCGGGCGATAGTCCAGTATACCAAAGATATACGGGTAAGAAAGTTTGATGAGCATGTACAGTAGTAGCCCCTGAGACTTGAAACGGTTGAAACAACAGTTTTAAGTATCAATTTATGCGCAGGTTCTTGTAGATAAGAACGAGCAATTGTCTCGGGAGCTAGAGGAGTGCAAGACTCAACTCAGGGCCACGGTTGCCAAGCTAGAGGAATCCCAGAAGGCCTCCTCCGGTAACATTTATCTTGAGTGTGCGAAAGTGAACCGGTTAGCAACTGGCTGGCATGACGAAATTAACAAAAAACTCTGCAGATAACCCTGGAGTAAATCCGAAGGGCGGCGGGGATGACGAGTCGCATCTCCAGAGGCAACTAAAGGCTGGTGAGTGCATTCTTACGCAAGTGAAGCATGATAAGAATATGCTCCAAGATGCCAATGTTCGACTGGACGTGGAATTGAAGGACGTCCGTGCGCAGCTGGCAGACTCCGTGAAGGAGAACAGAAGGCTTCGCCGCGACATTTATCGTAAGTGCCCAAACGAACTGTAGCATAGTTCGGCGAGGAAGTATATTGAAAAAGTTGTGTTTGTAGGAATGCTGATTGGTCGCCCTGAGGAGGAGATGCCCGCTTTTGCAGGTGATTTATTGCAGGACCTCTCACAACTACACGAGCGAGCTCGGCTGGTGATGCAGGGCATTGCGCAGTCTCTGTGGCCATCATGCTCCCTGCCAAATGGCATGGGGGGGCTTGTGGACATGCTTCAAGGAGCACGGCGGCGCTTCCGTTTGTGGAAGATATCAGCCTGCCGGCAAGGTGCAAGAGAAGCATGGGCGATGGTGAAGACGCGCTACACCAAGCTGGACCCAAACCATATGGCCGAAGTTGGAACGGCCGGGCCAGATGGGCAAGAAATTCCCATGAGTCTGGTATATGACCAGGTGGCGTTAGCCGCAAAGTATTCTCAACAGGATTGTAAGCTAGATAGCCTGTTGGATGGTATAGAGGATGAATATAATCAGTCCAAATGACTGTGTAATTAGATGGACATAAGTAGCCCCTAGCCGGATTAAAATCATTTTTATGGCGTACCTTTTCGCTTCAGCCCCCGGATCCTAAAGTTCGGGGTGTGTCCGAATACCCGCTCGGTTATACAAAACCGGAGTATGCGTGGAGACCAGGCGTAGGGGTCATAAGTGCTTGAACATACAATTACCCAACTAGTTATGTTATATTACATGGTTAGTAAGAAACATCTTCCAGGGAGAATAGTTCCGTTAAGGGTTCCTTTCCCTGGGTAAGCATGTGTCAAGGCACATGTCCGGACTGCGAACCAAAGCGCAGGATACAAAACTTTTAGGGATTAATGTTATAATAAACGAAGACATCTTTTGTTCACCGACTGAATATTCTCTTAAGGAAAGTAGCTTTCGGCTTCACCCAGTCTGAGGTACACATCCGGCTCAACCGGCAGTAACAATCGCAGAGGTGCTCCCCTTATGCCCTAGCCGAATTAACGGGAACGTAGGGCATAAACACAGGAGCCAGGCAACCCAGCTTGGCCACGTCTTAAGTCATATCGATGCATATAATGGTGAAGAAAAGGCACACATGGAAAAAGAAACGCATGTGTGATGGGCAAAAAGCCCTGAAAATAATCTATATTTAACTTCCGTATAGGAAGCCCCTAGGTAAACCTTACACACATAGGGCGGCCGGAATAATCCGGGAATCCGCACTGTATTAAATACTTGGTGTGAAGAGAAAAACAGCAAGAAAGGAAAGGGGAGGGAGCATAATTTAAAAAGGAGGGTTAAGGAGACGAACACTGAGTTCGGCGCTAGGCGTAGAATCTCCGGAGTCTGGCCGCGTTCCATGGGTTCGGCTCGAGTCTGTTATCAGACGCATTACGTAAGCGGTACGCTCCTCCGGTGAGAACTTTGTCAATGATGAAGGGGCCTTCCCACTTGGGTTTGAGCTTGTCCTTCTTCTTCTCTGGTAAGCATAGAATGAGTTCGCCAATATTACAAGTTTTGGCCCGCACTTCTCTGCTTTGGTATCGTCGAGCCTGTTGCTGATAGAATGCGGAACGGGCCTTAGCAACATCGCGCTCCTCCTCCAGGGCATCCAAATTATCCCGCCGATCTAACTCGGCTTCCTTCTCTTCGTACATGCGTATGCATGGCGAATCATGTATTATGTCGCAAGGTAGTACTGCTGCCGCGCCATACACCATAAAGAATAGTGCATATCCGGTGGTGCGATTCGGCGTGGTCTGCAGCCCCCAGAGTACGGAGTTGAGCTCCTCGACCCACTGAGTATCCGACTTTGTCAAGGATCGCACTAGTCTGGGTTCGATGCCGCTCATGATAAGACTGTTTGCCCGTTCGGCCTGGCCATTTGTTTGAGGATGGTAGACGGAAGCATAGTCGAGCTTAATGCCCATTTTGCCGCACCAAGATTTCACCTCATCGACCATGAAATTTGAGCCATTATCGGTGATGATGCTGTGGGGGACACCGTATCGGTGTACGACCCCGGATATAAAGTCTATTACTGGTCCGGACTCGGCCGTTTTCACTGGTTTGGCCTCTATCCATTTGGTGAATTTGTCTACCATGACCAATAAATATTTTTTCTTATGGCTTCCCCCTTTAAGGGGTCCAACCATATCCAGCCCCCAGACCACGAAGGGCCAAGTTATGGGGATTGTTTGGAGAGCGGTAGGGGGCATATGACTCTGATTGGCAAAGAGCTGGCAACCGACACAGTGTTGGACAAGGTCCTGTGTGTCTGCCCGGGCTGTCGGCCAATAGAAACCTGTACGGAAGGCTTTGCTGACTAATGCTCGAGCCGCAACGTGGTGCCTGCCCAGTCCGGCATGGATTTCAACCAAGAGCTGCCGCCCTTCCTCTTCGGAGATGCACCTTTGGAGCACTCCGGTGGCGCTTTTCTTATAGAGTTCCCCTTCATGGACCTTGTAAGCTTTAGAACGCCGAACGATGCAACATGCTTCATTTTGATCTTCGGGGAGCTCCTGCCTATTTAGGTAGGCCAAGAAAGACTCAGTCCACGGGGCGATAACAGCCATTATTTCGTGGGCTGACGATGTTATTTCGGTGGTGGAGCCTCCGATTATGTGTGATAGTTCGGAATCTGGGGATGTATTCGGATCCGTGCTGGTACTGCCGGACTCCCCTTCCCATACCACGGATGGCTTGAA
>NW_021223819.1:0-2649 GCF_002162155.2 Triticum dicoccoides
GAGTTAAAAGAGTGTTGTCGAGGCCACCCCAAACACTAGAAGAGTTGTCGAGGCCACCCAAATTTACCAAGTTAATAGAGCGTTGTCGAGGCCACCCCAAACCCTAGAAGCATTGTCGAGGCCACCCAAATCTACCAAGTTAAAAGAGTATTGTCGAGGCCACCCCAAACCCTAGAAGCGTTGTCGAGGCCACCCAAATTTACCAAGTTAAAAGAGCGTTGTCAAGGCCACCCCAAACCCTAGAAGCATTGTCGGACATGCATGAGAGAGGCGGTCCGCAACTAATCCATTGCTCATATATGCTTATGATTCCTTGTTGTGATTAATTAGCTAGGTCTATGTTTGCCACTAACATATCCATCTCTCAAGTTTGTATATTTCCATGTTGTAATATTTGCAGAAACTATGGACAGAGACTTAGAACAAGAGGAGTTGTTGGGGGATATAATTTGCGACAGAGGTGATCCCTTGTCGTTTCTCAACGACACCGATGGTCAGGAAGGAGAGGATGACGGCTCCAGTAATCCAACAATGGAGGATGAAGGATATCATGACGGCTCCGGTGACCGAATGCAGGAGGAAGGAGATCATGATGACTGCTCCGGTGACCAAACGTAGGAGGGAGCTGTTGCAAAGTCTGGCGAGGTATATATATTAATTAAGCTTGTGCTGACTTGATGCATTAATTGTTTTGGTATGTACATATATTAATGCTTCTTTCTTCTTTTAACCCTTCAGATCGAGCCAAACTTCCCTAAGGAGACGAGGCCCGAAGAAAAGGTTGCGCCAGGAAGAAAGGTTCATGATCGCAGAAGTCGCGAACGATGGCCAACAGATTGAACCCAAGCGGACCAAGGACACATTTGTACATCAGATCAGTGCAGAGTTGTTGTTAGGGACATCGTCCCAATCAGCGTACATCAATGGAATAAGAGCAAGGACGACCCTGAAGTATCTTATGTCAATGATAGACATAGAGATGATCTTTGCACCTCGCTGATGACAAATTTCAGCCTACCGCCAGAGGAGGATCCGAATAAGCCAGTTATAGAGCCAAAGGTCAAACCGTTTGCTCTGAAGAAGATGACAGATTTATTCAGGAACTGGAAGAAAGAGTTGAACACAAAGTTTGTCGACAAAGGGAAGACTAGAATTCACCGGTTGATATGAGAAGATAAGAGATCACTGGCCTGCATTTGTGGCCTACAGGAAATCGGAGAAGCGTAAGAAAATGTCACTGACAAACAAGAAAAATGCTGCAAAGAAGAAGTATCACCATCACACAGGGTCAGGTGGCTACTACAAAGCCCGGCCGTTGTGGGACAAAGCTGAGCAAGATCTTCTTGCTAAAGGGGTCCAATCAGCGACATTTGAACTGGCCAAATCGTTTAAGGACTTGGTTCTTCGGGGTTGGGGAAACTTTGGACCCAGAAACAGGGGAGTGTCATTAGACGGACGAGCAACTTGCAATACCCATCAAGAAGCTTCAGGTAGCAATCATGGCAGCATAGGAGGGGACGTTCATTCCCGATGGAGAGAATGGCGAGCTGACAGAGGCCCTCGGGAATCATGAGCACCCTGGACGAACACGAGGCACACCAGGCTCCGTTTCATGGGTGGTTGGGTTTCCCAACAGCGGTGGTTACAGAAGTCAAGAGAGAAAGAGGAAAGTGGAAGCTAGAGAAATGCAGAAGCTCAATGCAGGACTAGCAAAGCTAGAGGAACTTGAGACCAGCAAGCTATCGACCAACCATCTCAGCGGCATGAAGATCCTTGCTTCACCGCTGCCCTAGAAGCTACCCCACCATCTCAGCGGAGAAGCAGCGTGGCTTCCATGGAGCTCGTTCATCCTGATTTCACGGCTCCTCGCTACCCTATGGATACTATCACGGAGGCTGAACATTGCAAGCTAATGACGAAATGCCAGAACCTGACTTTGAAGGCGGCTATCAGCTCTGTTGTACCTCCTCAAGTTGAGGGAACCTTTTATTCCCGTACGATTCCACATGGCTATGCTGTTGTGACGGTGGATGAAATAATGGAGGAATTTGAGGAGCTGGAGCTTGACTACCCTACAGGTGAAGGGGAGATTCATCTGGTTTATGCTTTAAGGACTACCTATCTATGGAGGAAGGAGTACATCAAGCTTCTAAACTGACCGCCTCCTCCGGTGAGTTAGGGCACTCCGCCTTCTCCTCCCCCTCCTCCTCCTCCTCCTCCTCCTCCGGTGAGTGATCAGGGCACTTTGCCTCCCCCAGTGCGTGAGGGCACTCCGCCTCCTCCAACGCGTCGGAGCACTCCACCTCCTCCTCCGCCTCCTCCGGTGTGTCAGCGGACTCCACCATGTCAGCAATGGCAGAAGAGAGATGCCGCCGCTCCGGCAGCTAGCAGTACAAGCATAGACGGGAAGAAGTTTAGATATGGTCCAAGCCTCAAGGCTCCGGAAAAGTTACCATATGAGAGGAATGACGAGGAAAACACGAACATCAATGCTGCCAAAGTGAGGGCCCATTTTGAACGGAAACCTCCACCTCCGAAGGAAACGGTAGATCCGGTGAAAGTGAAGCGCACCCTTGATGCCCTGAAGCAACCACCACCCCCTCCGCCGCCATCCAACTATGAGCGCATTATTGCAAAGACGTGCAGCGG
>NW_021223820.1:0-1077 GCF_002162155.2 Triticum dicoccoides
ATCACAAGGTATACCGCTCCATGATTGGTTCTTTATTGTACTTATGTGCATCTAGGCCAGATATAATGCTTAGTGTTTGCATGTGTGCCCGATTTCAAGCTGCACCGAAGGAATCACACCATAAGGCTGTGAAGCATATTCTTCGATATCTAGCTCACACACCAACACTAGGATTATGGTACCCCAAGGGATCTGCTTTTGATCTCATTGGATATTCTGACTCTGACTATGCTGGTGATCGTGTGGACCGCAAGTCAACTTATGGCACTTGTCATTTCCTCGGACGATCTTTGGTCTGTTGGTCCTCGAAGAAACAGAACTGCATATCACTGTCCACTGCGGAAGCTGAATACATTGCTGCTGGCTCTTGCTGTGCTCAACTGCTTTGGATGAAGCAAACACTCAAGGACTATGGCGTCAACATGAAGAATGTGCCTCTCCTCTGCGACAATGAGAGTGCCATCAAGATTGCTCACAACCCAGTTCAGCACTCGAAGACAAAGCACATTCAGATTCGCCATCATTTTCTTCACGATCATGTGTTGAAGGGCGACATCTCCATCGAGCACGTGAAGACTGAAGAACAGCTAGCTGATATCTTCACTAAGCCCTTGGATGAGAAGAGATTTAGCAAGTTGCGGTGTGAGCTAAATATCTTAGAATCTTCGAATGTTCTTTGAAAAGACACACATCCTAGCACTTATGCAAAATTGATGACTTAGATGTGCAACACATGAAGAAACGTTTTTATTCAATCAATGAAGAATAACACTCTAAGTGTGAAGAAATTAATGAAGAATTTGATTCTCAGAACCCTACGACAATTGTACGCGGTGTTTGAAATCATCATTCTTATACGGTGGGTCACGCCACCACAAAAAGTTGAAAATCTTCAATTTGAGTTTTTCCTTAGTTTTTGAAATTCTTCAGTTTTTTTTAAATTCTTCAACTTTGCAAAATCTTCACTGTTCCCTTCGTTTTTCTTCATTGGGTATATATATATATATATATATATATATATATATATATATATATATATATATATATATATATATATATATATATATATATATATAT
>NW_021223821.1:0-400 GCF_002162155.2 Triticum dicoccoides
TCCTTACAGAGGACGAGCAGGAATTAAGCTTGGGGATGCTGATACTTCTCCAACGTATCTATAATTTTTGATTACTCCATGCTATATTATCTACTATTTTGAATGTTTATGGGGTTTATTATACACTTTTATATCATTTTTGGGACTAACCTATTAACCCAGAGCCCAATGCCAGTTTCTGTTTTTACCTTGTTTTAGGGTTTCGAAGAAAAGGAAAACCAAACGGATTCCAATTGACCTGAAACTTCATGGAACTCATTTTTGGAAGGAAAGAAGCCCAGTAGACTTGGAGTGCACGTCGGGGGATCTGCCAAGAGGTCACGAGGCAGGGGGGCCGCCCACCCCCTGGGCGCGCCCTCCACCCTCGTGAGCCCCTCGTGGCCCCCTGACGTACTTCTTC
>NW_021223822.1:0-487 GCF_002162155.2 Triticum dicoccoides
ATCGTATGGATCTTATGGAGAGTAATGACCTCACATATAAAGTGTATGATGAATAAAAGTTGTTGAGAGTTGACAAACATAGTTTTGGTCATTGTTGCAATTAATAGGAAGTAATAAAGAAAGAGAGATTTTCACATAAAAATATACTATCTTGGACATCTTTTATGATTGTGAGAACTCATTAAAATATGACATGCAAAAGAGTTGACGTTGGACAAGGAAGACAATGTAATGGGTTATGTTTTCTTACATCTGAAATAAATTATATTGTCATGGATTATCCAACATGTTGAGCTTGCCTTTCCCTCTCATGCTAGCCAAATTATTTGCACCAAGTAGAGATACTACTTGTGCTTCCAAATATCCTTAAGCCTAGTTTTGCCATGAGAGTCCACCATATCTACCTATGGATTGAGTAAGATCCTTCAAGTAAGTTGCCATCGTCGCAAGCAATAAAAATTGCTCTCTAAATATGTATGATTTATTA
>NW_021223823.1:0-1072 GCF_002162155.2 Triticum dicoccoides
GGGGGGGCGGGGGGCGGGGGGAGCTAAGGGATAACCATGTTTCAGTCTGGGACGCACTTATGTTTGGCTTTTTTGAACAGATGGGACGCACTAGTTTGAAATTTGGGGGAAGTACAAACTTTGCCCCCCTCTTAAATTTCCGACCTACTACGGGTCGGGGGTAGGATGGTAATCCCAGGTGTCCCAAATAGTAGGCGGGAGCAATTTCGTCCACGCCATGTGTGCTTAGGCGGCCATTGTGTATGCATTTTTTCGGAGGTGGTTGTGTGGCGTCTAAATGAAGCTACAAACCTACCCCGGTTTAGACATTTCGACGTCGGGCCGGTAGGTTTCAGTGGTCGTAGTTAGAAAAGTAATTTCCTTCTACTACCAAACATTGGTCTCACGCGGTTTCGGGCGAGTAGTGACTCTTTTGGCGTTTCGTTCGAAATTTTGAAACAGAAGCATTCACGTTTTGAGTACTCTTGAACTTTGAGGATTTCCCTAAATAGATAACATTAAATTTGACCTTGTATGCTTGAAAACCTCATTAAATTATCCGCTTCTTTTTGAAATTTTGACACTTGAAAATCCTATAACTACAATTATTTTGGAATGGAGGAGCTAAATTTGACACGACTATATATGCTATTATGTACAAAAGCAGAGCAAATATTGGTGCCCCCATAATTTAGGTATGATTTACAAATGCCATAATATTGAATTCAAATAATTGAATGGACTTCATGTTGAATTCGAATTTTTTAAACCACCTTAAGTTGAATTCAAATGTATGCTAGTTCATAGCTAGCTATTTATTATGTTCATTGTGTAACTATCGTATGTATAATGTGCTTTACACACACAACATAAACTATACTCACGTTTCTAAAGCGATGCATTGTCTCGAGTTCAAAATACTAACTATGTGGATCAATTATATCGAATAATAACATAGACATGCTCAAATTCGATAGAATGTAGATGTCTGATGGATCAATGACCGTTCCTTACGCGAATTGCAAATATCATGATCCCATCCTAATATTTGGATACAATTTATATTTTAATAAATGTGTAAATTAGTCTTTTA
>NW_021223824.1:0-5199 GCF_002162155.2 Triticum dicoccoides
TGTTTCTATATTTACAAAAATGTGTTAGTCGTGCTTTTCATAACACATATGATTCTGTTACTACCACATAACTGTAACACATTTTTTGACATATTGGAACAAATGTCACGTGCGACAATGGATAGATCTTGTAACACGGCTTAGCGTAACACATCTCAAAACGTGTTAGTATATGGCATAGTAACCCTTTTTTGGACTTGTTGTAACACAAGTGTGTGTTACGAAAGTGCTCCTGTAGTGACAATATTATAATCCTATAATTTCTACATCATCGACCACGACTACCTCGACCACGGCTACATCATGATCGACTACATGGACATCGAAATAAAGGGCTACGTCTACAACAACATACCGGCAACAACTCCAGTCAACAACGTGTGCGTCGTCACCAGCTTTCACGCCACTCCTGCAGTGACTATGGGAAGGAAGAGAGGAGACATAAGGAAGGCACTAGAAGGGGAAGCAGTCACCGCCCTAGGTGCCTGACTTGGTGCTCCTCGATCGCCCGTGACCACAGTCGGTCCGCTCAGATCAGCCCGAACCATCGCCTTGTCAATCCGGTTCATGGAAATCAAACCGTTCAGTTGGTTGATTCGGTCCAGCCTGGCTCGCTAGCGGCCTGTCCTAGTGGCAACTAAGTCAGGGACCGGCTCGGACCGCGTCCATCCTTGCTCCCAGCAAGTTTGATCTCCTTCATCCATGAGGTGTGCGGTCTTCATCCCGCGTCATGATTGAAGGGCTGAATAAGCATCCAAGGGTCTCCAAGTCCACGGCTGGATCCGAAATTATGGTGTGGGAGATCATTTCTTTCTCAGGCGATGTAATCCATGTGTGATGTGTTGGGTGATAGAAGTAGGTGAGGTGGCGCAATGCCGCCCAGCCGATGGCGTCCGCGTGAGGAGTAGAATGGTGGCGGCGGCGACGTCCAGGCAATGCACATTACTCCTGATTCCTGGGAGGTGGTGTGGCATGAAGTCGGTATTCTCCTGATTGTTCGGAGGTGGCGAAGCGCGTTTGCTCCTTTGAGCCGACGCATGCTCCACTGATTGAGGAGTCCTCTCCTGAGAAAATGGTGTGGGTGCGGGGGATCCTATAAGGCGGCGCCGAAGGGAGGCGATTAAGGCGGCATGTGGCGGGAGGATCATGCACGTTGGCGATGGGGGCGACTTGCAAAGGTTGGATCTTGCATGGGGTTTTGGTTAGCAGGCGGTAAATTCGTTTACCACCCGGTAACCGTGTTTCTCAGTCCCCCACAAGAAATACATGTACTGAGCAGAAATACTATTTTTTTTGAACTCAAACGCTCGGTAGAGAGTCAGCCTTCTATGTCTCGTTCAACAAGCTAACATGTCCTGGCGCAGTGGTTTATGCGTCTGTTTCACATTAGGGATCGTTCCAATAGGCCAGCCGATGGTTTGCGATAAATTGTGGTTAAATAAATGAAAAATAGTTGAATTCTTTTTTTTTGTCAGAATTTTCCGGCCGATTACCTTGCTAACCGAGTATTTCAGTGCCCCACGAGAAAAAAAATGCTCGTTCGGTATTGAAAACCTTGATCTTGCATGGTGATAGGGGTAGACTGCTGGGTGGGGTCACATTGGGATCGTGCGTTGGGGTGATCGTGCACTGGGTGACCATGGTTTTTCTGGAGACTTGTTTGCGGTGCAAAACCAGCTGGTTGGGGTGGAGCGTCTGGTTTTCTTAGAGATCGGGCGGGGCAGGAGAGAGGACGGACGAAACTAAGAGCGAAACAGAGAACGGTACATGCTAAGGAAAGAAAGAAAAGAGAAGAGATTACATCGGTGCTACCCAGTGCATTGGTAACACCCCAAAAATGCTAGTCGATGCTAGTCATTCTTTGTCTTGTGAAGCTTCCTAAGTGGCTAACTTCCAAAATCCAATGAAAAAGCTGTTGTACGTGACGGCACAAATAATGTTTTTCACGAGGCTTAACAGTAGAGTTAGGTGTGTGATGGACCTTGGTTTATTTGAACATCTGAGCTGCACAATTATTAAAAAATAAGGTTGCAAACTCATTGGAACATAATCAGTTTTCTTTTCACTGGGATGTCATGCATGCGGTGTCCCATACTCTCATGTCTGTCATACATGAGGTGTGCCATATAGCAAGTCAAGCACCGGCCGGCAGGCTCTATGAGGCGTGCCCGCTTGTTCTCTAGGATTTGAAGTGTGGACTCTGTCGATATTTAAATCCTCCGCGTGACTGGTTGTTTTTGTTTCTCTAGGCCGTAGACAGCAAATTTCCTTCAACAAATGGCTGGCCAAGTTTACCGTTGCTTCCTTTTCAGCAATTTTCCGTTCTTCTTTAACACTGGCCAACCAACTCGCCCTTTATTAATGGATGGAATGAGACAAATTTCTTGTCTCTGTTTCAAGAGAAAAGCACCTGCAAGCTTAGATATCTCAGTCGCTCACTTGATTCCACGCAACCAACCAAGCAACCTGTAGTGATAAAAGCAACATAAGTGAGCGGTGAGCATCAAGGCTAGTCCATTTCTTTAGTAGAGAGTGGTCTCTCTTACTAATTCTTCGCTACTCACACGTCAGAATCCATGGATGAGATGGTCAAGTCTGCCATTGTCGGGGAAGGAGTAAGCTGGATCTTTTCTAGTATTGCAGCCGCCAGCAAAACCGAGGAGAAACCAGATTTAGAAGCAACAAGATGTGGTGGCCTAGAAAGGCTGGAGATGGCGCGCATCAAAATGGAGGCCGCGCTCCAGACATCCAACAAGTGGCAGATCACTGACACGTCACTGCTCGATTGGTGAAAGAAGCTGAAATACGCTTCCCAGGACTGCAACGACGCAGTACGCAGATGTAGACAACTTTCTCGTGAAGAAGACGAGGCGGAGCAGGTCGTAAGGAAATCCTCATTTCCTAGACGTTTCGCTCATGCGACCAAGGCATTCATTTCCTCTCGTGTTGGCCGCAACAATGATGATTGCTCTATGGGCAGTGCCACCGTTCAAAGATTCGAGAGGCTCGCGGATGGTGCTGGTGAATTTATGAGATATGTGCAGCTTGGGTCACCACGACAACACCTATTCTTTGACCCTCTCATTGGGCATATCTTTGCAGGGAAATCGTTGTTGTATCATGTGTTGGACCCAGGAGGCCAGTTACATATATTCGGTATACGCTCAATGAGCTTCGAGGACAGAGGGTTAGAGGCCATGGTAACCTTCGTATATCAAGATTGCAAGGCGCCCAAGAACAATTTCCGCCTCGGGTTCATGTTGCGTGTTTCAGAGAGTACAGACATAATCGGAACTACAATCAAGTGCTTGCGACGGGTGACGCCTCACTTCAAGTCTACTGCAGAAATTGTCATCAACGAGATCACGCAGCTCCCCACGCAAGATTTCTTCTGTGTGCCGCAACCGCAAGTAATTGTGAATTCACACCTAGAACATTGGGACCACATCCAGACAACTTTGACTAGATGATTCCGCCCAGATCCATTATGCTGTCAAGGAAACAAGTTGCATCAGGATGTGCCTTTTTGTGGTGGCGGAAATAAATTGAGACTTTCGACCATGTTTCCAGAGCCAGTCTGTCAAGTGTATTTGCAACGTCAAATCTCAGTATCAGAGTACAATAATCTTATGATGAGATCAACCACAACAAGTGGCAATGCGGACACATCTACTTCTGTAGAGAACTTCCCACCTTTGAAGCTGGGGATTTTATTCATGCCTCATCACTCACTGGAGAATCCCGAGTCCACAAGCGAGGGCTCCGCGATAGAGGCGATCGATGGAGAGAAGCAACACCTCACCCATGTAAATGTTCACCCGGACCAACTCGATGAAATGCTTCTCCCGAAGGCGATAGATTATCTCTATCATAACACTGAAGTTACAAAATACCAGATATGTTGGACATCTAACCACGGCAGTGCACACCTATATGTGGAGAACACAAGGCTCGCTGGGCCATGCATAGCCCTTAAATCCACAAGACGAGATATTCATAACATGTTTCGTCAGAAGCAGCAGGATCAACAAATAAAGAAAGTGCAGTTGAAGCAGGTTGCCAGAGATTACCTCAAACTATGGGTCGTGCGTTCCTCTGAGAGGGTGCGGAGCTTGTTCTCGGCATGGGTCGATTAGTATTGAGGCCAGCAGTGCAGTGGACCAATAGTTAGTGTCCTAAATTCCACATGAAACTTCGGTTTTGTTCTTTTTTGGGGTGAACTCTCGTAGTTTTCCCACAGATTTTCCCTTCAAATTCATGAGCACCATGACAAATAAGGTTATATGTTGAGTTGTAACTCTTGCGTGTAGATCATGGCTTTATTGTATGGAGAGTACGTCCTGCGTGCGGAGTCATCGTGCTTAGTCATATTGTATGTTTTTTTTTTGAAAAGGGGGAGAAACCCCGGCCTCTGCATCAGCATGATGCATACGGCCCTCTTATTAAAAAAGAAGTAGTGCCAACATGGTTCCAATGGTCGTAAAAAAGTAGAAAAAGCTCACACAGAGCAAAAAAAAGGCTAGAAACAACAACTAGCCAAATCAAGATGCCACAGCCGGCTGGGTACAGTAGATAGGAACACTAAATACCTATCCTATTACATGACCGCCATCCAAACCGGTTGAAGATATCCCGAGCTACCATCTCCCAGCGGACAGACCCAGTAACCAAATGCTCCCTGGCCTCCGTCTGGGTGAGTGGCGACCACGAACGAATCAGTGCCGTAGTCCGGAATAAAACCTGCAAAAATTGTATACATGATATTCTGTTAAAGACCAAATCATTTCTGCAATTCCAGATAGTCCACAACAACGCACAAGCCCCAACCCGAATATGTTTCGCTACGTTAGACTCAAACCCATTAAGCCATGTCCCAAAGAACGCATAAACAGAAGTCGGGGGTTTGATATTGAAAGCAATGTGGACCGTCTGCCAAAGTACCTTGGCCAGCGGGCAATCAAAAAATAGGTGTTTAATAGTCTCATCCCGATCGCAGAAACTACACCTAGTAGATCCTGTCCAATTACGCTTCATCAAGTTATCCTTAGTTAAAATTACTTGTTTATGGACAAACCACATAAACACTTTTATTTTCAAAGGAACTTTGACATCCCACACATGTTTGGACGTAGGAATGGAGTTCAAATTAATTACATCAATATACATTGATTTAACCGTGAATACTCCAGACTTAGTCAA
>NW_021223825.1:0-1267 GCF_002162155.2 Triticum dicoccoides
GCTGCCCCGCCCCGCCCCGACGCCGTCGCCGCCCCGCGCCGCACCTCGCCGTCGCCGTCGCCGTCGCCGTGAGCAACTTTTTATGATTTTTGTTAGATTTTTTTAGATTTTTTTGTAGTTCATAGGTTTTTTTGTTAGATTAGATGTGTAGTAATTTATATATGTAGTTCATAGTATGTTAATTTAGATTGTGTAATTAATTTGTTCTTATTGTGTTAGATTTTTTCTGTTAATAGATTTTTTGGTGATATTATTGTTGAATATGCATGTTTGGTGATATTATTGTTAATAGATTTTTTTGTTGATATTTAGATTGTGTAATTAATTTTGTTCATAGAATTTTAATGATTTTAATGACTGTGTAATAATAATGATCTAGTTTAATATTTGAATTATGAACATAGGCTGGAAATGTCGTACTCGGACAACGAAAACCGTCCGGAGGAGTGCGACTGGTGCCACGACGACCGAGGTATGTGCGACAGGTTCATTGAGCTGGACGAAGATCGGCGCTTCATCATTAAGCTCGACGAGACCTTCGATGTTCATACAGTACGCAACGACGACAACAGTTTATTTCATAATTAAGCACGACTTCAACTATTTTAATGTGTATTTTTCATCTTTTCCAATTCGACTATCTTATCCCATGCTTTGCAAGACGCTATGTCTTGGAGAGGATGGGTTTTGAAGACCATGAAAGTATGGAAACCAAAAAAATTATCCTAAGTACCCATCATGGTGTGGATTTTCAAGTAAAGCTGTACAATGCTCAGAGTGTGACCCATTTTGGTTGCAGAAATTGGGAAGCACTTTGCAAGATGTATGGTTTTGATGAGGGTATCACTACAGGAAACTGCTAATTTGCCGTCAGGAGGCGTCTTTGCCGTCAGCCTTTTGTCGTGCAGACGGCAAAGAGTGGATTTGCCGTCATCAGAAGACGGCAAAGAAAATCTAACGAAAAAAAAGACTTTGCCGTATGCGAAAACAAATACAGACGGCAAAGAGCATACTTTGCCGTCTGTATTAAAAAAGCAGACGGTAAACACATACTTTGCCGTCTGTATTAAAAAAGAAGACGGCAAACCCTCTTTGCCGTCTGTATTAAAAACCGCAGACGGCGAAGAAGAAACACAATACACGGATCGACCACACGGATCGATGACATGGCAGGATCTGAGCCACACATCCCCACGTGCTCCCCGCGCCCCACGCCCCACTGCTCTATCCTTATCCACCCGAGCGGCCCACCCCCTCCACAATCTCT
>NW_021223826.1:0-3202 GCF_002162155.2 Triticum dicoccoides
TGAATACATCTCAACTGATTGTTAGAACTCGATGATTTTCTGGTTTCGTCCATCATAAAAATGACTTGTTAGGGATCTGATATTTTTCACTATGTAAAAGTATGTGACATTTCTCTTATAGCAAATAATTGCTTTCCCTCAAAAAATCTTCCTTTTCTTCTTGAAAAAGCAATTCACTGTCTCATTATCTCACTGCATGGCACAAAGTTCACACTGACATCTCATTCCCCATCTTGCTCTCGTCGTTGACGCCGTTGAAATCAAAGCACGCCATGGCGCTCAGCCCACACCTTCCTCTCAGTGTCATCTACCCTTCCCTCCACGGCGTCGACCTCCCCCTCCTCTCCCACTACGGCGTCCCAGGGTGATTACTAGTGCCAAGGAAGGCACACCATGATAGCTGATGGAGACCACTACAATGTGTTTTCACTGCCATGATATACAAAATGGTATATATATATATCATGTGATCCTCTGACCTCTTCTTTTCTAAAATAGCTAATATGGATTTGAACGTCACAAGAATTAGCAAAATCGGGGATGCTACTTACCTTTCATTCTTACATCAAGATTGCAAAACTGTTTTCAGCTTTATAAATATTGTTGTTAATTTTCGATGCTTGCATTTCCATCATGAAAATAGGTAATATCTTATTTACAAGGATGCTTGTATTTCCAGCCTCAAGAATTGGGAGAGCTAATATCTTATCTAGGAGGCTTACATTTCATGCTTACCGACTGACAGAGCAACTAATTTGTTATTTGGATTTTGAGTTTCTATCATATTCGAAGTGTAACATTTCCATGTCCTTATGTTCACTTCCCTATGTTGAATTTCCCAGCATCATATGCAAACTTGCTAACAAGTGGCAAATATGTAAATAGCATGAAAAAGGTGGGTGACTAACCTATAAATATGAATTTTCTAGTTGAATGTCTGTGCATTGCCACGGAATTAAAAAAAGACAGCAATCGAATAATTATCCCAATTCAGAAATGTGTTGGAAAAGGTGGCATGTGGTTTTCATCCTTACATTAATAGAACTTATTCTCTCTTGTTCTTTCAGCCTTGACAGTTATTATTTCTTCATAACCATGCACTCCTTGCAAGAAGACCAAACGATATCAAATCTTATCCCCACCCCTCTTCTCGTTGCACTTTCATGCTTGACCTCGTACTTGTAGAAATTATAGAAATTTTATCAGTTCACAATAATATTTTCATTATATTAATCTAACCTTAATTTTTTACCATAACAAAGATAAAACTTCAAACTAATAGAGCCCTGATTAACTAAAATATCGCTTGTCCCCATTTCTTAAACTCCTCATACGCTACCTCCCCCATTGTCCCCGTGGCCACTCGACCATGTCTACCTCTGACCATGAAAATCAATCATTATAATGTATAATTTAACTATAAATTTTACAAGATAAATAAAACTAAAATATAATGAAAAAACACGTCGTTTGCACACTGCAGCAGTGATACATTATCACACCAGGTCAGTTTCGAGTACTTGTACCATGTATAGTTATTTACATCAAATATTTTGAAACTATGGTAAAAGTATAGGTCCGATAAACATACTTGTACACATTACCACCAGTAGCAAGATAAACGCGGTGGACATCAGCTTTTAAAGCTTTATTATTCGTAATCAAGGCAAACTCTTTTTGCTGGTTCAGGAAGAAAAAGACTATGTGCAAGAATTGGAACAAATGAGAAGCTTACCTAGCTAGGCATGATGCCACTGGGTTGGATGTCATGCACACGGGCTATGCTTTCCAGTCCAACTTCTTTGTAGCTGCATATCAGTCGACGGAGCTGCTGCCGACAGCCAAGCTCTCCCTCCATGCTGCTACACACCAGCATGCCATGCCGCGTCGCAAATCTCTCTGTTTGCGCCGCCACAGATCAACCAGCCGTGCTGCTGCCGACTGCGGTGCTCTCCCTCCATGCCGCTGATCACCATCCTGCCACGCCATAGCGCCAAGATCTTCGTCTGACCCGTAGAATAGCAGTCGGACACGCGGCTTAGGAGCACTTCTGTTACGTCGCCTAACACTTCTGTTTTATAGCAGCTGGACGTGCTGCTTATTATTCTCTCACTATTACACACTTTTCAGTAGTAGTAAAGATTGTAGTGGAATTTTCCTAGAATTTAATGTTGTGAAATTTCTAACGACCAAACAATCATGTATAGTTCAGAGAAAAGATACGTGAAATGATAAGACATGAACCGAGTATAGAACAAAAAGCACCATATGTTTCTTCTGAATCTGAAGCAAAAGGTACCGAAAATGCACATTTTTCTCATCCAGCCTCATCTTCTGGAGAAACAAATGGAGGCAAGTCTCCTACCGAAGGGCATACTTGAAGCATGAAGGATGAAGCACGCAAGCACCTATCTTGGGCATTTATCAACCTTGGCATTTTTCTCTTTCAAAGAAATATAATCTGGACTAATTTTTTAACCTAATCTTAATAAAATATTAACTATCACATAAGAACAGATAAATGACACCAATCGTAGCCAATATAAATGACCTCAAAGGCACATCATAAGAAATTAATCCGAATTAAACAAAATATACCCTTATGCTGGTGGCTTCGTGATATTTGCATCTACATAAAGTAATGCAGGTGCCAAGGTTAGGATACTTGCATGCAGGCATCAGTAAGGAAAACATAATTTCTTTTGTCTATTCCACTTATAACATTCTTCATGTAGTTGTCATTCTCATCTCTGAACTTTTCAATCAGCTGCTGACTTGATCTCCTCCCCAAAACCATGTACACGAGGTTGAGCTTCTAGCATCTACATTACATATGGGAAACCTGGGCTACATACCTAAAGTGCAATACACCAGGCAAGCAATCCCATTGAAAAGCAACACAAGAAACAACAAGGGCGGTAATTGCAAGAAGGCAACTTGATCTAGCTGACTCACTGACATCAATGGCAAAGGCGATTGTGGAGCTGCTGCTTGTAAAGAAGGACTTCCACCCATTGGCTTAAGCGACGGAATCCTCTAGCTCCGATAGGTGCAAGAACCCGGCCGCCTTCGGCCACTGCTATGCCTAATATTCATTTAAAGAAATCAAAACAATATGCAACAAGAACATGTTTAGCGCTACCATGGCTCTCAGCACCAAACGATCTCACACAACATAGATGGACCAATCAAAAAAGCTGGC
>NW_021223827.1:0-410 GCF_002162155.2 Triticum dicoccoides
CAAGGGACTTAATCCCGAGCTTCGTCGCGACCTCCGTCTGCATGAGTGCACATCTTTTCAGAAGCTTGTTAACAAAGCCATCAGTGCCGAGTCTGGTCAGACTGATTATGAAGCAACAGGCAAGCATGGCCGTGACATGGATTCCTCATCCGGTGCTGGTCCTCAGAAGCGCCGCGTGTGGGTGCCTAACACTGCCCTGCCACCCAGGTTCACACCAAGGCCATCCTTCCAGGCGCCTCGCCCCGCTCAACAGTTTGCACCAGCCAAGCCCTATGGTGGTCCAACCAACAGTGCTCCTCCACGAACCAGTTCCGTGACTTGCTTTAAGTGTGGGGAATCGGGCCACTATCTGCGCGAGTGCCCCCAGACCAACCCCAACCAATCTGGGAAAGCTGTTGGCCGTGGCAAGC
>NW_021223828.1:0-413 GCF_002162155.2 Triticum dicoccoides
ACACACATACATATACTCACACATATACATATAATCTGGAAAAAAAACACCATATATACATATAATCAGAAAAAACAGAGGAGAGGACGGGGGGCGGCGCCGGCCTGACAGGGCAGTGGCAGCTGGGCGGCGCGTGGCGCCAGCGCAGGGCAGGGGCAGCGGCATGGCGTCCGCGCAGGACAGGGGCGGCACACGGCAGCCGCGCAGGGCAGGGGCGGCAGCGCGGCGGCGGCGCAGGACAGGGGCGCAGGGGCGCGGGACGGGAGGGGCTGTGCTCACAGGGGGCGGCGGCGACGGCGGAGGCGAGCAGCCTGACGGCGTCAGTGGCGGCGGCTACGGCAAGGTGGAGCAGGGGCGTCGGGCGGCGACGGCGACGAGGAGCAGGGGTGTCGGGGGAGAAGTGGGTGATTTGG
>NW_021223829.1:0-452 GCF_002162155.2 Triticum dicoccoides
GGGGCAGGGCTCGGCAGCGACGGCGACGAGGAGCAGAAGGCGTCGGGACGAGAAGAAATAGATGGATTTTGGCGAAAACTGCTAAGTGTTGTATATATACGAAGGGCATTGGTCCCGGTTCGTGACTCCAACCGGGACTAATGCCCCCCTTTAGTCCCGGTTGGTGCCACCAACCGGGACCAAAGGCCTCTTTTTCGGCAGCCCAAAGGGCGGGAACCGGCGGCCTTTGGTCCCGGTTGGTGGAACCAACCGGGACTAATGCCCACCCTTTAGTCCCGGTTGGTGCCACCAACCGGGACCAAAGGCCTCTGTGCTGCCCGCCTCGGGGCCAAAGTTTAGTCCCACCTCGCTAGTCGAGAGGGGCGCGCAGTGGTTTATAAGCCCCACTGCCGCACCCCTCTCGAGCTCCTCTCCACCGCAGGCTTTCGGGCCTACTTGCTATTGCTTTGCCT
>NW_021223830.1:0-1122 GCF_002162155.2 Triticum dicoccoides
GGACGGGGAGTTGAGACACACCGCAGATGGAACGCAATGGAGAAAGATCGACAGAGAGTTCAAAGATTTTGCAGCTGACGCAAGGAACATAAGATTTGGTCTAAGTACAGATGGCATGAATCCTTTTGGCGAGCAGAGCTCCAGCCATAGCACCTGGCCCGTGACTCTATGCATCTACAACCTTCCTCCTTGGTTGTGCATGAAGCGGAAGTTCATTATGATGCCAGTGCTCATCCAAGGTCCGAAGCAACCCGGCAACGACATCGATGTGTACCTAAGGCCATTAGTTGATGAACTTTTACAGCTGTGGGGCAGACCTGGTGTCCGTGTGTGGGATGAGCACAAAAAAGAGGAATTTAACCTACGAGCGTTGCTTTTCGTAACCATCAACGATTGGCCTGCTCTTAGTAACCTTTCGGGACTGTCAAATAAGGGATACAATGCATGCACGCATTGCTTACATGAGACTGAAAGTGTACATTTGCCAAATTGTAAGAAGAACGTGTACCTTGGGCATCGTCGATTTCTTCCGAAAATTCATCCAGTAAGAAAGAAAGGCAAGCATTACAACGGCAAGGCAGATCACCGACCGAAGCCTGCGGAACACACTGGTGCTGAGGTATTTGATATGGTCAAGGATTTGAAAGTCATCTTTGGAAAGGGTCCTGGCGGACAATCAGTTCCGAAGGGAGCTGACGGGCACGCAGCCATGTGGAAGAAGAAATCTATATTCTGGGAGCTAGAATATTGGAAAGTCCTAGAAGTCCGCTCTGCAATCGACGTGATGCACGTTACGAAGAATATTTGCGTGAACCTCCTAAGCTTCTTGGGCGTGTATGGGAAGACAAATGATACAAAGGAAGCACGGCAGGACCAGCAACGTTTGAAAGACCCTGATGACCGGCATCCGGAATGGTTTCAAGGTCGTGCCAGCTACGCTCTGACCAAAGAAGAGAAGGTCATCTTTTTTGAATGCCTGAGCAGTATGAAGGTCCCGTTTGGATTCTCGTCCAATATAAAGGGAATAATAAACATGGCGGAGAAAAAGTTCCAAAACCTGAAGTCTCACGACTGCCACGTGATTATGACGCAATTGCTTCCGATTGCTTTGAGGGGGCTCCT
>NW_021223831.1:0-851 GCF_002162155.2 Triticum dicoccoides
AATTATTCAAAACCATAGAGTAGAAGTCTTATCCCGGAGCGCATGTAACTTGCATGAAGCGCACCGGAAGGTATGTAAGTACTTGGATCTCGAAAGGCATATTGGAAGAGTGATACTAATTAATACTAGCAGAACGCCTGTGCGTTGTCACGGGCTTTTAATTTATTTTTTCCGACTACATCTATGAGTACAATGCATATCAAATTTCACATGTATAGATTTTTCTGATTAGACATATAATGTCTATCATATTTCGGATGTATTGAAAAGACAGCCCGCAAGAATTGAAAAATAATTGAAATCCACTTCACCTACAATGTAACTCGATGAAGTATACATAGAGAGCAATGATCCAGATGATTGTGTGTTACAAGCTAAGGTCTACTTGATGCGCTTAAGATATTCCTGTACAAGGTCAGGAATGTTGTCTTTAGCTTCGTTTGCACGGTACTTCAGCAAGTATAATAAAAACAATATTTCTCAACCCATAATCATCCTGCACAAGCAATATATATAATTAGTATGAAGATTAATTAAGTTATCGTATACCTATAGATTTCTCATGCATATTTACAGTCTATTTTTTTTATCAATAAATCACTCAAGATCTTCTTTCTCCACCAACTACAATCCATGTTTGCCATCTCAATTAGTGACAGATCCAGCTCCCTAACTTGTGACCAAACCGCTCTCTCTCTCTTTCTGCCATCAATCACTTCATTTTCAATAAAAAAAGGATATAAAAGGTGCCATATAAATAGCATGCAGTCTTGCTAAATGTTGCAGTGTACAAATATACTTGTGTAAAGGCATGAATTTCCAATAACATATCTGCAACTGCTAGAAAAAAA
>NW_021223832.1:0-555 GCF_002162155.2 Triticum dicoccoides
GATTAACGAACCCTGGGGTGCGTTTACGTGTCGGTCATCAAAACTCATAGTTTTCGCCGATTCTGGCCCGTTTCTTGGATTATTACTCACTGTTTTGGGGTCCCATAGCGATTTCCATAGTTGTTGAACCCCAAGGTGTGCTTATGTGTCGGTCATTAACACTCACGGTTTTGGCCGTTTCTGGCCCGTTTCTTGGACTATTACTCACCATTTTGGGGCCCCGAAGCGATTCGCATAATTGTTGAACCCCCAAGGTGCGCATATGTATCGGTCATCAACACTCACAGTTTTTGCCGATTCTGGCCCTTTTCGGGGACTATTACTCACTATTTTGGGGTCCCGAAGTTATTTTCATAGTTGTTGAACCCAAGGTGCGCTCATGTGTAGGTCATCAACACTCACAGTTTTGGCCGATTCTGGCCCGTTTCGTGGACTATTACTCACTGTTTTGGAGTCCCGGCGTGATTTCCACGATTAACAAACCCTAGGGTGCGTTTACGTGTCGGTCATCAACACTCACAGTTTTGGCTGATTCTGGCCCGTATCTTGGACTAT
>NW_021223833.1:0-1066 GCF_002162155.2 Triticum dicoccoides
TTCTTTTTTATCATTTACCTACTCGAGGACGAGCAGGAATTAAGCTTGGGGATGCTTGATACGTCTCCAACGTATCTATAATTTTTGATTGCTCCATGCTATATTATCTACTGTTTTGGGCAATATTGGGCTTTATTTTCCACTTTTATATTATTTTTGGGACTAACCTATTAACCGGAGGCCCAGCCCAGATTTTATGTTTTATGCCTATTTCAGTGTTTTGAAGAAAAGGAATATCAGACGGAGTCGAAACGGAACGAAATCAACTGGAGAAGTTATTTTTGGAAGGAAACACACCCGATGGACTTGGACCCCACGTCAAGGAAGGAACGAGGTGCTCATGAGGGTGGGGGACGCCCCCCCCCCTAGGGCGCGCCCCCCTGTCTCGTGGGCCCCCGTGGCTCCTCCGACGTCCTCCCTGCACCCATATATATCCACGTACCCTAAAACTTCCAGAACGCACAATAGATCGGGAGTTCCGCCGCCAGAAGCCTCCGTAGCCACCGAAAGCCAATCTAGACTCGTTCCGGCACCCTGCCGGAGGGGGCAATCCTTCTCCGGTGGTCATCTTCATCATCCTGGTGCTCTCCATGACGAGGAGGGAGTAGTTCTCCCTCGGGGCTGAGGGTATGTACCAGTAGCTATGTGTTTGATCTCTCTCTCTCTCTCGTGTTCTTGATTTGGCACGATCTTGATGTATCGCGAGCTTTTCTATTATAGTTGGACCTTATGTTTCTCCTCCCCCTCTTCTCTCTTGTAATGAATTGAGTTTCCCCTTTGAAGTAATCTTATCGGATTGAGTCTTTAAAGATTTGAGAACACTTGATGTATGTCTTGCCGTGGATATCTGTGGTGACAATAGGATACCACGTGCCACTTGATGTATGTTTTGGTGACCAACTTGCGGGTTCCGCCCATGAACCTATGCATAGGGGTTGGCACACGTTTTCGTCGTGATTCTCCGGTAGAACTTTGGGGCACTCTTTGAGGTCCTTTGTGTTGGTTGAATAGATGAATCTGAGATTGTGTGATGCATATCGTATAATCATACCCACGGATACTTGAG
>NW_021223834.1:0-1092 GCF_002162155.2 Triticum dicoccoides
GGTTGCGGAAAGCCACCTTCATTAGCACCTTCTGGAGAGCCCCCGCGCAAATCCTGCGTGACTCGTCGGCCAGCTGCTTTGGGATCCTCTCCCGGAGCCGCTGGAGTGCCGTCACCACGCCCTTGAAGAACAGGCTGAGCTCGGCACTGGGTTGGAGATGCTCGTCGGAAGGATACCCAAAGTCCTCCATCCCCAACTGTGCCAGCTCCTCGTCGATGACTGCGGTGATATTCACCAGACCCTCGGTCCAATGCTCCACCGTCTTCCTAAATGAGTTCTGGGTAACAGCGATGCTCTCCAGCAGCGCCTTGTCGGCCTTGATCTTCTCCGACAAGGTCACCTCTCGCTCCTTGGCGGCGTCCAGCGTATGAGTCAGCGTAGCCAGCTTCAACTCGAGATGCGCGTTGGAGTCTTTGGCGGCGCTGAGCTCCTTGCTCCTTTCAGCGAGAAGACCCTGCAGCTCACCATGAGCAACATCATCCTTCTCGTGCTCGCACTTGAGCACAGCAAGCTCCTCGCCACTCGTCTTGAGGTTGGCCTCCAACTGTGTCACCCTCGTCTCCAGCTCCTTCTTGGCGGCCTCTGCAGTTGCGGCAGCATCCCTTGCTTCCTTGAGAGCCCCACCAAGTGTTTCCTCGCGCGCGACAAGCTCCTCCTCGTAGCTGTCAAGGTTGGCCTTCCGCTGCACCAACTCGCCTTCTCGCGCGGACTGCTTCTCGGCAGCAAGCCTTTGTTCCTCCTCAGCTTCGGCCTTCTCGAGAAGGAAGGCTGTACGCTCGAGTCGCTCTCGCTCCTGTGCCAGGGACCGGAGGGCTTCTTCATTGAGGCCCCAGAGCTCCTCCGCGCGTTTCTCCATATCGACTCCCGCCCTCGCGACAAGCGCTTCCCGGGAAGCCAGCTTGGCTTGTCGTGCGCGGTAGAGTGACAGCAGCTTCCGCAGCAGCTCCTCCTCCTCAGGCTCGCCACTGCTGCTGCTTGGCGCATCAACCAACGACAGCCCGGCGGAGGCGAGCAGCTCCTCATCGAAAGCTTCTCCTTCGACCGGCGCCCTGGAGCTCGACGCCCAGGGAAGCTTGATGAAGATACCGTCGC
>NW_021223835.1:0-2658 GCF_002162155.2 Triticum dicoccoides
GTGCTCCTAGGCACTTTATGAGAATGAATGATGGGACACATAATAAAAAAAGTAGTACACTCTTTTGATCTACTATTGTACATGTTGACTATAAGATGGGCTTTAGATGACATGGCATTGGCTTATAGCCAGCAGCTGGCTATTAACCATGCTCTAACTGCGTGCTTGGCGACTGCCGTAGCACGTGAGGATTTGGAATATCACTTTGGAGAATCATCATGGACACGCAAAGGTTAGAGGCTTGGGATAGTAACAAAGCTGCAATACAGCTAGCCTGTCGACTTTGTCTCTTTCATTTTTTTTCTTTTATTCTTCTTTCCCTTTGTGCCTTTGATTGGCGCCCAATCAGAATTGTAGCTTGAACAATGCTACTACTACACCACAACTAAAGTGCATACGTGCGAATCAATCTGTGGTTGGAATGGTTAGGTGGACAGTGGTATCCCTAACACACCAGGGTTCAAGTCCTGGTGCTCGCATTTATCCTGGATTTATTTCAGAATTTCTGGCGATAGTGAGGTAAACGTTTGTTTAGACTTGGATAAGACATGTTATAATTTACTCACCATGTTTTATCTATGCGACAGCCGAAAGCTAACTTCTGACTGAGATCACTAGAGGCTTTAATTGTGTGCATGCATGGGGGCTGCCCTAACACGTGAGACTTTGGAATATCATCATCGACACGCAAAGGCTGGAGGCTTGGCATAGTAACAAATCTGCAATAATACAGCTAGCATGTCAACTTTTTCTTTTTCGTTTCTTTTTCTTTTTCTTTTCTTTCTTTTCTTTTGTGCCTTTGATTGGCGCCCAATCAGAATTGTAGCTAGAACTTGAAATTTAAATGCTACTAGTACATCACAACTAAAGTGCATGCCTTTAGTAAAGCTAAAAGGTTCCTAAATATATGTGTATCGAACATCCGAACAAGCACTATTTTTTTTTGAGGGACACAAGCACTAAGTTAATGGTACTACTAATCGTGGGTGAAAGCCGTGACCATTGCAGACTACTAGACATGTGCCCTTGCTTGCCGAAACACACACACACAGAGACAGAAAGTCACAAACAGAGAGACAGAGACAGAGAGATGTTCGATGTGTGGAGTTCTGCTGTGGGATGGTGGGACGAGTGGCAGCTGCGCATCCTCGTCCTCGGCAGCCTCGGCATTCAATTGTTTCTGCTGGTGGCTGCCCCCATGCGCAAGTACGGTCAGTACACCATCCGGCGCTACTTCATGCTATGCATACGGCTTGCATACATTAGCAGCGATGCTCTGGCCATCTATGCGCTGGCTACCCTCTTCAACCGTCACGTCAGGGCGACCAGCGGCAGCAGTAGCTGTGATGGCATTGTGCACAACAAGGCCAAGATCCTGGAGGTCCTATGGGCTCCTGTCCTGCTCATCCATCTCGGCGGGCAGCAGGAGCTGACTGCCTACACCATCGAAGACAACGAGCTGTGGGTAAAGCACACCGTGACCCTAGTGTCTCAGGTCGCGGTTGCCATGTACGCCTTCTACAAGTCGTGGCCTAACTACAGCGACTGGAAGCTATTGGCATCAGCGATCCTGCTCTTCGTCATTGGGGTCGTCAGTTTAAGTGAGAAGCCATGGGCCCTCAAGAAAGCCAGTATTAATAGATTGGCGTCTGTGTCAGCGCCGATACGAGGAACAAAGAAGCGTACAAGATTGGCGGTGTACTTGGGCGATCTTTTGTTCTCCGATTGGTACAACTGCTCCACCACCAAGTCCGGCGACAAGAAGCAGCCGGAACTGGCGGCGGGTGAGGAGGACGATAATGTGGGCTTGTCGGATGAAGATAAAGTCTATATGGTGCTGTCGGACATGTCGATGTCAGCTGCTGCCGATGACCTTGTACAGCGAGGCAGAGCTCGAAATGTCCAGGATGTTCTTCGGCCTCTGACTCTGAGCACCAAGGCGGAAAAGGATATGAAGCGCTGGCTGCTTGGTGCGTATGGGCTCTTATATACCAGAGGTAATTTGGTTTTCACTCCCACATACCTGGTCTACCATGTGCTTGTGGTGCCGATCCTGCACATCGCCGCCCTCACGCTGTTTGCGACGGGCGAAAGGATGGGTACAACCGCACGGATGTGAAGATCACATACGTCCTCCTGTGCCTCACCGCCGCGCTGGATGTTTTTGCGGTGTTCATCCGCCAGCTACTGTACCGGGCCATGTCTGCAAAGGGTGTCCCGTCCTTGTGCGAGACGGTACCAGGCTACAACCTCGTGGGCGCGGTTCTCCGGCGGAGGCATAAGGACATTGGGTGGCTGGTCAAGTGCGCTACCCGCATGGGCTGCAAGGAGTACTTCGAGTGCCAGGGCGTCCGTCAAGACTACGGATTGTACAAGAATGTGTCGGGGATGGTCCTTGCAGATCTGGTGGATGCACAGGGCCGCGACCTTGCCAATTATAGGGTCTTCACGGTGCCAGACGAATCAGGCACCGCTGTGCTGCCGGCGGAGGATGTTGGGGCAGGTGCCGAGATAATGCAGCAGAGCAGCCCGGGAGCGGCCAACTGGGCTCTAAGTGAGGAGCTGCAGAAGGTGTGCGGCCCCAAGGTACGGGACGCCCTGCGCGGGTCCTTCGACAGGAGCGTCCTCGTCTGGCACATCGCCACCGACCTCTGCTTC
>NW_021223836.1:0-1512 GCF_002162155.2 Triticum dicoccoides
TACAGAAGACGCTGCAACCCCTTCTGATGGGTTCTACGTAGACGTTGACATCAATGAGTAGGCTAAGGCCCAGGTGGTGATCCTGAGCTTGTGAAGGACCACGTAGTATAGCTAGGCTTTCCAAGCCTCTTTTATTCTACTAGTTGTCTGTACTCAGACAAGTTACTTCCGCTGCTGGTTTGTATGACTGTATGATTTGAATGCTGGGTCGTGTGACCCGTACCTGTGTGTATGATTATGTATGGCTCCCTGAGCCTTATATAAAGTACTTGTGTCGTAGAGTCATGTTGTGATGCCATGTTGTATTTGCACATATCGAGCATAGTTTGTGTATGTTATTAAAATGCTTGGTATGTGTGGGATCTGACTATCTAGTTGTTTATCTTTAGTAGCCTCTCTTACCGGGAAATGTCTCCTAGTGTTACCACTGAGCCATGGTAGCTTGCTACTGCTCTGGAACACTTAGGCTGGCCGGCATGTGTCCTTCTTCGTTCCGGTGTCTGTCCCTTCGGGGAAATGTCACGCATTGAGTACCGGAGTCCTGTTAGCCCGCTACAGCCCGGTTTACCGGAGTCCTGCTAGCCCAGTGCTACAGCCCGGACCCTCTTGCTGATGACCGACACGTTCGAAGCTGGGTCATGGATGCCTGTCCCCGTAAGTCTATGCCACTTTGGGTTTACAACTAGTCATGTCAGCCCAGGCTCCTTAACATATGGATGCTAGCGACACTATCATATACGTGAGCCAAAAGGCGCAAACGGTCCCGGGCTAAGGTAAGGCGACACCCGTGGGCATACCGTGCGTGAGGCCGCAAAGTGATATGAGGTGTTACAGGCTAGATCGATGTTTCATCGAGTCGGGGTCCTGACAGCGTTGGTATCAGAGCCGGACTGCCTGTAGGTTCTCCAAGCCAAACTGGTCGATGTCGAGTCTAGAAATTCTTTAGTTATATGTAGGGCAATTGTTTGTGGGTTGGAACGTAAGGCTCTTTTTACTCCTTTATCTTATGACATTCTGATCTGAGTCGGACTATTCTTCCACCGGGGGTTAAGGAATTAGGATCTTTTCTCTCTATCAGGTTCACGTGTTACTAATCAGTAGTACCTTATAGGTTTGATGAATACAAGCCTAGTTCAGTTCTACTACCACATTATGTTGCTAGGATGGACTCAGACTTGATATGATGATGTTGAGTGTGTATGAAATCCTTTGTCAACTGTCTCAAAATCCTTCTTGAGCATTTACAGCTGTTATGCTGCCGAAATTTTGCTAGAAATTCTAATGCCTTTGCATTATGATTGTACTTTCAGATGGCCACTCGCGACCTCAATCAAGTGGTTCGCCTGACTCGATGCCTAGATGTACCCGGCCATACTGCCATGTTGGTCAGGGTAATGACTGAGGCTGGATACCGTTGGTATCCTGAGTACACGGTCGAAGAGCAATTTCAGGACTTTAATCAAAGCCAGTATCTCTGCACTGTCAGGACATTTCCATCTTATCCTGGATCCA
>NW_021223837.1:0-1348 GCF_002162155.2 Triticum dicoccoides
GGTGTACTGACTATAGACATGAGATATTCACATGTACACCAGAAATTCGCTATCATAAATAAATCGCTTGGTCTACAAATAGAATCAGATAAAAGAGAAGCAAAAAGTTTCGCATGGTTAAAGAATAATAGAAAAAATTGCATATGTACGACAACTTCAGCATCACAAACCTAAGGCACCTCAGCAGACATGGATGATCACATCAGTGTGTGGCAGTAATGCACTAATCCCTACTATCGTACATTGCAAGAAATAAATCTTGTATTTGCACAGACAATTGATGTCATGAAGCACAAGAAATAAAGCTTGAAGCTTCAAAAAATATCAATTGATTTAGATCACTAATTCAGTTGACTTAGGACAATTATACGGAACAATATTGAGGAGACACAATTATCCATTCAATTAAATAATCAAGCAAATTGGCAAGGAAATACTCATATGCAAGCATTGGCTCCTCTCAACAGTTCATTCAACCTATCCACTTTTAAGTGCAAACTTGCCTGCCATTAGGCACAAGAATGGATCAGAAAATTTGTAGCTTCCCGTATACAATAATCTGCCAATTAACCCATGTGAAAGCACCATAAAATCAATGGAGCATGACATTCAGAGCTAAAGTTAGTAAATCATCTTGGCACATAAGAAGAAAAAATAAAGTTCTAAACCAAATCAACAGATGGATGCAGGATATGCCACTATTAGGAGCAATACACAACTATCAAAGCAACATGACATCAACCAGGATAAGCCATACTTGCAAGATAGTATAACTGCAGATGGATAAAGTACAGGAAATATGCAAATCATGCATGGAGACTCAGTCGAGAGGTCGTCAAACTGGAACCCACCTTTGACATCAGTGGCCATGCATAGACAGACATTGCACGTGGTGCAATCTGTGCCTTGCACCTAAGACGGCGACGCCTAGTGGCAGCAGTGCCCAACCTAGGAGGTGGCCGGTAGGGTTATGATTTGCTTTTGTTCCTTCCTTGGACCTGTATCCAACCAAACATTACCCATACTCCTTTTTTACACTGCTAAAATAAAGAATCAAAGAAAATTCTCAACAACTTCACACAAATAAAAGAGCATATGTAATGAAACACGTCCAGTCAAAAAATTGTTCTCGCTGGAGAGCACACCAATATTAAATGAAAAATATCAATCTACTTTTAAGTTGTACCCGGACTAAGGTGCAGAACGCAATCATTTGTCAACCTTTGTTGTCTACTTTGCTGCCCAATCTGCATACCCGCTTGACAAAAAATAGAATCAGTTGTTACGGGCCGATATTTTTGTGATTACATATATAATACTTAAAACTTGGTGAATTTTTAACCCCTTC
>NW_021223838.1:0-463 GCF_002162155.2 Triticum dicoccoides
TTGCCTTTGATGCCAAACCCCATTCCTTATCGTGTATCTTATTCCATCTTAATGAGAGTGACCTACATCATCTCTTCTAAGAAATAATCTATTATGTCAATATTTTTAATACAAAACATGTCCACATTCTATTATTTTTATATAACCATTTATTACATTTTGGACTATTTTTCTAAGTTGTAGATATACCTCGTAACTACTTTGTACTTACTTTTCTGAAATTTCATAGTTTTTTTAGGAATTTCGTAATTTGTAAATATTATATTTGTAAGTCGATCCGATGATCCCAACTAAAGGTTTCTATTCTAGTTTCTCTACATCTGATAGTTGGTTTCCTCGATAGAAGAAAATGCTACTCATTTTTTAGGGATTTTGAAGCCGACATCTAGAATACGATTGTGGAAAAGCCGAGACCTCTTGGCCAGGGTAAAATTAATCATGGTTAAAGTTATCAAGGCTACTT
>NW_021223839.1:0-2103 GCF_002162155.2 Triticum dicoccoides
CCCCCTCCGGCAGGGTGCCGGAACGAGTCTAGATTGGCTTTCGGTGGCTACGGAGGCTTCTGGCGGCGGAACTCCCGATCTATTGTGCGTTCTGGAAGTTTTAGGGTACGTGGATATATATGGGTGCAGGGAGGACGTCGGAGGAGCCACGGGGGCCCACGAGACAGGGGGGCGCGCCCTAGGGGGGGGGGGCGTCCCCCACCCTCATGAGCACCTCGTTCCTTCCTTGACGTGGGGTCCAAGTCCATCGGGTGTGTTTCCTTCCAAAAATAACTTCTCCAGTTGATTTCGTTCCGTTTCGACTCCGTCTGATATTCCTTTTCTTCAAAACACTGAAATAGGCATAAAACATAAAATCTGGGCTGGGCCTCCGGTTAATAGGTTAGTCCCAAAAATAATATAAAAGTGGAAAATAAAGCCCAATATTGCCCAAAACAGTAGATAATATAGCATGGAGCAATCAAAAATTATAGATACGTTGGAGACGTATCAAGCATCCCCAAGCTTAATTCCTGCTCGTCCTCGAGTAGGTAAATGATAAAAAAGAATTTTTGATGCGGAGTGCTACTTGGCATAGTTTCAATGTAATTCTTCTTAATTGTGGTATGAATATTCAGATCCATAAGATTCAAGACAAAAGTTTAGTATTGACATAAAAATAATAATACTTCAAGCATACTAACTAAGCAATCATGTCTTCTCAAAATAACATGGCCAAAGAAAGTTATCCCTACAAAATCATATAGTCTGGCTATGCTCCATCTTCACCACACAAAATATTTAAATCATGCACAACCCCGATGACAAGCCAAGAAATTGTTTCATACTTTTGATGTTCTCAAACTTTTTCAATCTTCACGCAATATATGAGCGTGAGCCATGGACACAGCACTATAGGTGGAATAGAATGGTGGTTGTGGAGAAGACAAAAAGGGAGAAGATAGTCTCACATCAACTAGGCGTATCAACGGGCTATGGAGATGCCCATCAATAGATATCAATGTGAGTGAGTAGGGATTGCCATGCAACGGATGCACTAGAGCTGTAAATGTGTGAAAGCTCAACAAAAGAAACTAGTGGGTGTGCATCCAACTTGCTTGCTCACGAAGACCTAGGGCAATTTGAGGAAGCCCATCATTGGAATATACAAGCCAAGTTCTATAATGTAAAATTCCCACTAGTATATGAAGGTGACAACATATGAGACTCTCTACATGAAGAACGTGGTGCTACTTTGAAGCACAATATATGAGACTCGCTATATCATGGTGCTACTTTGAAGCACAAGTGTGGAAAAAAAGGATAGTAGCATTGCCCCTTTTTTTGGCCTTTCCTTTTTTTATTTGGCCTTTCCTTTTTTTATTTGGCCTTTCCCCTTTTTTTACCTTTCTTTTTTTGGGACAATGCTCTATTGAATGGTGATCATCACTCTTCTATTTATTTACAACTCAAGAATTACAACTCGATACTAGAACAAAGATGACTCTATATGAATGCCTCCGGCGGTGTACTGGAATATGCAATGAATCAAGAGTGACATGTATGAAAGAATTATGAATAGTGGCTTTGCCACAAATACAATGTCAACTACATGATCATGCAAAGCAATATATCTTGGAATGGCTATGGAAATGCCATAATAGGTAGAATGATGAAACGTGTCATAATAAACGGAACGGTGGAAGGTTGCATGGCAATATATCTCGGAATGGCTATGGAAATGCCATAATAGGTAGGTATGGTGGCTGTTTTGAGGAAGGTATATGGTGGGTTTATGGTACCGGCGAAAGTTGCGCGGTACTAGAGAGGCTAGCAAAGGTGGAAGGGTGAGAGTGCGTATAATCCATGGACTCAACATTAGTCATAAAGAACTCACATACTTATTGTAAAAATCTATTAATTATCGAAACAAAGTACTATGCGCATGCTCCTAGGGGGATAGATTGGTAGGAAAAGACCATCGCTCCTCCCTGACCGCCACTCATAAGGAACACAATCAATAAACACCTCATGCCCCAACTTCGTTACATAACGGTTCACCATACGTGTATGCTACGGGAATCACAAACTTCAACACAAGTATCTCTCAAATTCACAACTACT
>NW_021223840.1:0-400 GCF_002162155.2 Triticum dicoccoides
GGTCCACAGCTTGCTGTTCATTGCCATGAGGCGCTTCCTCATCATGGCCTTCCACTTGGGATAATCATGACCGTCAAAGATAGGGCATGTCACTTTCTTCATACCTGCGGTCGACATAACTGAAACTCCAGGCGGTTAAACCAAAATCACACAGAACAAGGGAGTACCTCGCTCTGATACCAATTGAAAGTGCTTTATGTCGAGTAGAGTGGGGGTGAATAGGCGATTTTTATGAATTCTTCACTGAGGAATAAGTATTCAGAAGTAAGCATAACAGAATACAAGCATGGTCATCATGATGAAATGAAGACTAGCACAGAGTACAGAAAGCGTAATCACAGGATAACACAAGATGAAGACAAACAGACTGAAGAAATTGAATTGAGGAAATTGAGAAAGT
>NW_021223841.1:0-2516 GCF_002162155.2 Triticum dicoccoides
GTTACTTTTTGTGGGCATATAGCTAGTATTTGTTCTCGACGATGCCCGACCCGCATCCTCGCCGTCGACCCGTCCGCGACGACGTCCAGCCGACCCATGTCCGGGACAGGGCTCTGCCGGGCTGGCACTGGGAGGTGCTGCCTGGAGGGGCGCGCCGCTTGATGAGGAACCCGGCCCCGGGTCCCGTCGTCGACCCTGATCTCGTTTGGTGGCGTTCGCGTGGGCCAGTTTCGGTGCGGAGGGACCCGGCCCCGCCGGAGGTGGTACGTCGCCGTGTTAGGGAGGAGGACGAGCATGTCCATCGCTACATGGTTGCGTTAGAGGGCGGCAGGTTCTCCAATACCTGGCAGTATCTTCGGGGATCTCACTTCAGCTATGATCCTGTGAGGGTTCCTTCTCTTTGGGTGTCCACCGCCCGCGCCGCAGGAACCGCGAGTGTCCTAGATTCTTCTGTAGTATTCGATCTTTAATTAGCTAGCCAGTGATGTACTATTCAATATTATATATTATTCGAGACGATGTATTCGAGATTATATCTATTATTCTAGACGAAGTATTCGAGATTATATCTATTATTCGAGACGATGTAATTTGAATACTAGATTGTTTTATATTTCTTTTGAATTAGTTAAATAAAAGCTATGGCAGACAATACCGACAGAGAGGGAGAACAGACCATGTTCGATATGATACGCGGGCCAGATGATAATCAGAATGAAGAAGATTATGACGGCTCCAAATTTCTAAACAACACCGGAGAGGGTGATATGTTATTCGATCGCGACGACCGAATTGATGAAGTCATGAACTACGATTATGACGATGACGAAGAACATGTTGATCCTGAAACAAGAAAGACCAGCGAGGTATATATATTTATATAAGCAGGTATCTGGTGATCATCACATGTTTTAAATGACTTGAAGATATATTAACGAATCGATCTTTGTTCTTTCAGCCATCCGGATCGAGCAAATCTTCAGGAAAAAGGACGAAACGAGGCCCGAACAAAAAGTTGAAGGAGGGCATAAAGTACAATATCGAGGCAGTCAGACCTAATGGCGAACCATTAGCGCCTAAGAAGATTGCGGACACGTTCGTTCGCCAGTGCGGAGTTCTTGTGAAGGACCAACTCCCGATCTCCCTTCAAGAATGGAGAGAGCCAGCAAAAGACAAAAGACAAAAAGGCAAAGAGGACGCTGCTCCACATCCAGATGTTACTTTTGTCGACAAGAATCAAAAAGATCTGCTTTGGGATACTCTCATGGAACATTTCACCCTACCAGATCATTTCACAGAAGCAGATGTGCAGAAAGTCATGGACGCTGCTCTTAGGAAGATGGTGGTTGCATTCAAGAACCACAAGAATCGTGAATGGGACAAGTACATCAAGGGAGGAAGGAAGACTCCAGTATTCGAGGGAACACTAGAGAATCAACGTGCTCATTGGGAAGATTTCGTGAAATTCAAGGATTCGGAATTAGCTAAGGAACGGTCGAGAATAAACAAGAAGAATGCCAAAAAAAAGGATAAGTTCCATAAGCTGGGGCCAGGTGGCTATGCGGTGGCAATGCCTAAGTGGGATAAGTCTGAGAAAGAGATGGAGGATGCAGGTGCCACTCCGGTTACTAAGAGCTAGCCCCCCAGGGTCAGGACTTGGTTCTATGCGCATGGGGGGAGTTGGACCCGAAGACAGGCAATGTTTCGACGAGGGCAAGTCTGAAGGGAGCCGACGATGCGATACTTGTTGCAATAGAAGAGGCACGATCGGGGGTGTTCCAGCCCAACAGAGAGAACGACGAGCTTAGGCGTGCCCTGGGAAATCCTGAACACCCGGGAAGAACACGAGGCAAGGGCGCTATTCCGTGGTATGAGGGGTTTTCAGACTGGAACACTGACTACAGAACCCGTGCGAGAAAGAAGATTGCGGAGGAGAAGAAGAGGAAGATGGAGGAGGAGCAGAGGAAGCGGGACTATGAACGCCTTCAAGGCCTAGAAGCAAGTCAAGCGGAATTGGTAGTCAAATTCCAGCGGCAGCAGGAGCAGATCGACTCACTTACCCAGCAATGGGTGTCTCAGCAGCTGCAGCAGCTAGCGAATGATCCAGCATTGGATAGCACCGCCCCATCCATGCCGAGAAGCAGCGTGGGTTCCGCCCCGGACGACGCAATGCTGGGTAGATATCCCGTGGATGACATCACGGAGAACACTAGCTGCGAGCTACACGTCAAAATGAAGAACATATCCATGAAGGTGGCGGATGCTGTTGCTTTTACAAATCCCCCCGAGGCAACCTTCCATTGCAACCCGATTCCAGCGGGCTATGCTCGTGTCTTGGTTGATGAGGTGGTGGACCCATATTCGGAGCTAGAGCTTGACATTCCTGGAGGTGACGACGAGCGCTTTCTCGGAGAGGCCAACCATCATATCATCCTATGGAAAAAGGATTGCATCATCTTTCGAAGGCCACCGACACCGCGTCAGCCGACTCCTCGTCGAAGTCCGCCACCGAGTCA
>NW_021223842.1:0-2862 GCF_002162155.2 Triticum dicoccoides
TGGAGCTAAGTCATTATGTTTCATGGCTTGCGGATCTTGATACTGTCAAGACAAATTTTCTTGCTGCACTTAGAAATGTTAGTACTGAAAACGTGCGACCAATCGTGCTCGTAATGAACTGCGGTCACATCTATTTTGGAAAGATGGTAAGATTTTTACTATTTGTCCTCAGTGCATCTTTTCCATACATTATTTTTTAAGCTAAACTTCATTGCTAAGTATGTTACCATACGATGTTCTTCAACATGTACTCCCGATGAATGTTGTGCCTCATGGGATCGAGACTAAAGGTACCATGAGTATTCTTATCTTACGGCCAAGATATCCTACAATGCACTTTAGTGCATTCAGGATTAGCGACGACTTCTTAATAGTGAAAGACTGGACCAAATTTGTGATGAAGGAGCGCAGAGAAGTACGAGGGGAAGCAATCAGAAGTGCAACCCATGATTAGGAGACAGGTTCATCTGCATGCTCCAACTTGATGAAGGGTGATAGCTACACATGTTTTATGTTATTTTACCTAAGAGAGAGAGCAGCAGGAGTGATTAGCTAGCTAGAAACGAGTTTGAAGATGATGATGTGCTACACTATGACTATGATGATTAAATAGATAGTGTTGGTGGTAATGACTAAGATGATTATTATTAGCTACTGTTGGTGGTAATGACTATGATGATGATTAAATAGCTTGTGCTCGCAGATTAGATTCAAGTGGAGGCAACATGTGGTGCACATCGAAAGTACTACTAGTCCAAACTAGATCAAGTTTGGATTAGTAGTATACTTTTGACATGCACCACATATTGCCTCCACTTGAACCTAATCCACCTTCATTTGACACACTGTTATGGACATAATGATATAAACCTCATAATTGGTGTTGTACCAAAATTTGTATAATGGCGTATAAAAACACTAAAAATTTAAAAAAAAATGCTAGTAGCGATGGATAGTAAACACGCTGCAACTAGCTAGATTAGCAGCAGCGCGGGAGAGAAGAAGCGTTGGCGCTATGTGTCACACGCGCTACTGCTAAGTAATATCTGTAGCGCCTTATTAGTAGTGCGACAGCACGTGCTACTAGTGGGCTTTAAACCCGCGCTACTACTAGGGTTTTCCCTAGTAGTGTTGGTCTCCGCAGCAGCCCGGGCTTCGGCCTAGTTTAGGGCAGCCTTGAGGCTTTCGACCTCTACGGTAGCAGCTGCAGTCACACAACCTATCTTTAGCATACAGTTCGGACAATGATAGTATCCATCTAAACTTGCTTTACATCAACTACGGACTTACCTCGAGCCTCGTCAAGCCATTTGTTGACAAGGTCAAGTTCATCATCGGAACGCTTGAGCTTCCAATTCATGTCCTCCATTGTAGCGGCGTTCACAGTCATGGCGAGGGAGGAGACCTATGGCATAAGAAAACACACACATTATCATTCCTGTGTGGCCGACGGTTTTTGACCGTCTGGAAGGTTTCCTTTGAAACCTCCCAGTGTATCAGGCGCTGCTATACACACAGTTCTACTTACAATTGAAGCTGAAACTATGGTGGGAAAGGGTATTAGTTGACTTACACCAAAGCCTGTAAAAAGGCCTCGAATGGCATCGTTCAATCCATATTGGATAGACCGAACACCTTGAAAAACGACACCCACAAGGGTGCGGTGTTTGTCAATGATGACAGAGTTATCCGCCGACCGCTCCAGAGTGTCCGGCCATCCTGTTGTTGCTGAGTTGTCGGAGTCCAGCGCGGACAGCGGAACTACACCCTCCTTCGAGGGTGGGGCCAGCTCCGTTGAGGGCCTTGAAGTCTCAGGAGAAGGCGGTGGAGGGGGTCCGGATCCCCTTCCCATATTATCCAGGGGAGAAGCATTCCCCTAGTCTTGAATGACTGAGGCGTCAGCCTCGGTCATGATCTCTTCTACCCCCTCCCCTGTAGGAGGAGTAGACCTTCTCAATAGTGCCTCGGCCCCGTCATGGATCCGAGGAGATGTGGCGCGGGATTCTGATCCGCTATTAGTGGGCAGACCTCCCACTGAATTCTGTTCGAAGGGAAGGTCACGTGGTGGGGTGCAATTCCATGTGGCCCGCATTCATCAGTATAAAGCAGTTGAATATAAAGCAATAATGTATCAAAGACACATACCTGGCGATGGCGGGCTTGACCCTAGGTTTCTTCAAGAGAACCTCACCAGATGCCCCGGACTCTTCGGCGCCCGAATCATCAGACAAAATTGGCTTGGCCCGGCGTGACTTCCTGCAGGAGTGAGGAGGCGGGATGTTAGTGACATCTCCGGATACCGCCCCCTTCTTTGAGAGTGAGGAGTCGCTCTCCTTCTCGTCCTCCTCCTCTTCTTCTTCTTGGGCAGATGGGGTCGCGGCGTCTCCGGACGTACTGTCCCGACGCCCTTTCCGGTGGAGGCCCTCTCTGGCCGCTGGTGCAGCCTTCTTCCCCTTGCCCTTCGGCACTGGCACCTGGTACGGGGCCACGACTAGCAGTTCCTTCAACTATGCCGTGCATGGCCCGTTAGGTAGTGGAGGTAGGCATTTCATCCTCTCTGCCTACCTGAGCCAACCCTGTAAAGGAACCATGAGTAAAACCTTTATTAGATCTAATGAAGCGCTATACTCCGCATATATATGTGTTCGCCCTGTTTTGATACTTACCACCTTTGTAGTGCTCTTGTGGTCAAGACCGACATCGTCTCCCTCGACTGGCCACATGTCTTGGGCCTTGAAAAGTTGACTCCACACTTTTCTGTGGGTCATGCCGAAGAGAAATTTCACGGGGGCCACGTCACCAGACTTGTACTCCCACTATGGTTTTTGCCCTTTGCTGATAAGGGAGTATGCAGCGCTCGAA
>NW_021223843.1:0-920 GCF_002162155.2 Triticum dicoccoides
ACCCAGCCGGAAGACCTGTTATTATAATATCTTGATTGAGGAAGTTGGCCACCTCCCCATAGGGATTTCGTAGGATTTACTCCCTAGTTGCCCCTATGGATTTTGAGATCCCGAAGTCCGACCTTTTACTTGATGTCCTAGATACCAGACCATTTCTATGAATGGGTTACACTAGCACATCAAGGAGAACATTAGAAGCGGAGTGCTAAATGTTTCTCGGTCGATCATCCAGATTTTGTTTCCTTGGCCTCGCTAAGATGAAATCTGAGAAGGTGTTATCTTTCTTTGCATCTACATCCTCCATCATCATTCATCATGGTAGCAAGTTGTGTTGCCGGACCCTTGACACGGATGTTGGTAAAACCTTGATGAATATGGAAATGCTCAAGTTCTTGAGAGCACGCACAAGCGTTACGTGTTATCATTGGCACTAACTGGGATTACTCTCATTTTCCTCGGCAATGCTATGACCTCTTCAAACAGTGAATTCACTCCCTATTGTTGGGTTCTTCCCCAGTTACCAGAATCATTCCTAGCATTTGCATTTTGTTCCTAGCTTGCACCGCCAATGTGCCATTCTACCATGGGTCTCTTCCATTTCCGGTGATAAGCAAATTCATCCATTACGTTGTCTTCAACAAGGTAATCCACATCATCCAAGTCCGAGTATGCCATTCTACCGACCCCCTCCAAACGATCGCTCGAGAATTGCCTTAGGCTGGTTTAAAGAGTTTCAATGATCTCTGAATCAAAAGTAATTCTTTTTGCCACTTAAGGGGATATCTCCACGAGTCACCTTCCCTAAGGTGTATCGTTATGGTATCATGGCAACTCAACTCCTCGCTACGTTGACAATCGTTTACCACCTTCTTAGGTATGAAATTATTGTCTACCTAGTGAACCTTCGTCATCCGTTTCTT
>NW_021223844.1:0-1489 GCF_002162155.2 Triticum dicoccoides
ATCGAGTGTGATTTTTCTTGCGCACCGCGCCTCCCGACTAGGAATGATTCCTCGGAAGGTCGTGCTACTTTGCTCAATGTGGCTCCTGTCTATTTCCATTTTGTTGAGAGTTTCCTCATAAATGAGGTTTAGTCCGCTGCCGCCGTCCATGAGCACCTTGGTAAGCCGAAAGACATCCATGATTGGACTAAGGACCAAGGCGGCTGGTGACCGGACTGTCCTGAATATTGGTTCGTCATCGGCATTGAAAGTTATGGCCATGTCGTTCCAAGGGTTTACTGTTGCGACTTGGCAGACTTCGGTGAGGCTATGGAGTGCTCTTTTACGCCTAAGGTTTTAGGCGAAAGTCTCAAAGACTGTCAATACTTTGAGGTCGTCGTCTTCCGTGGGTGTTGCTCTGCGGTATTTTTGGTGAGGAGATCCTCGCCGCTTTTGGCCACATGCCAGAGTATCCAACATGCTCTAAGGCTGTGGGTTGGTATGGTATCCGGAGTTGTGTGTATTTTGCATGGCCTGTCGAGCCATCCCTCCAGAATGGTTCTGCGCCCCATAAAGGGCTTCTATTTCTTTATTTTTGGATCGGATGACCCGCGAGGGTGCATACTTTTTGCCCGGATGAGGGGTTGAGTGAAAACTGGTGGCACCCATGGAGCTGCCCGAGTTTTCCAGGCGCTTTCCATTGCATAGTACATCTGTACTATGGTTGCCAAGTAAGTGAAGTGTAGTATGTGACGGCGGTTGATGGCATTGATAATTCCCTCGTCCGTGCAATTATTGCAGAATATGGAGATCGTGTCTTTGTCACGGCATTCTTTAATCTTGCTTTTTAATAAGGAGGAATCTGGCCCAAAAGTGATGGACTGTTTCCTCGGACTGCTGTTGTATGCACATGAGATCGTGTATATCTAGGTGGGTGGGTGGAATTAAATCCGAACCCTGAACCAGTTTGGGATCCAGATTAGGAGAAACTTCCGAGCTTAACAGTTCGGGCTCTGGGGTATCAACCAATCTTTCGGGTCCACAGTACGAATCTAAGTTCGGAGGAAGCGGCACGTCCTTCCGTGGACGGGTATCAGTCTCTTCGAGCTCGGACATCCGAACATAGTTCATCCTCAATATAGAGGGGGAATTTTTGTGTTGCTCCTCCACTACTGCTATCTGATGGGTGATCGGCGGAGATTTGATTTCTCTCTGATCAGGTTTATTCCCAATCTGATCATAGTCTATAGCAACCCCAAAGGCAGCGATGCGATCCAGGAGTTCGTTTAAAGATGACAACTCCGCCAGATCCATCTGTTTGGAGTATTTGGAGTCGACAGAAGGCGATTTTCGATGACCCGAGAAGTCATCGTCGGCCCAAAGGCCGAACGGGCGGTCATGGTAAAGCCGCCTAGCCGGAGGGTTTGTCCTGAGGCCAGGGCTCCTCCAGAGGTGATATTGTCCTTGATAACAAGGCGAGCCATCAATCCTGTCTTCGACGTCACAGCGG
>NW_021223845.1:0-1963 GCF_002162155.2 Triticum dicoccoides
TGCCTTGAGGAATTTGCGCTTGATCCAATTGTCATCTGTGTCCTTGCTCCCGTGATCTCGTAGTGAGACCGCAAGTTTGGTTACTCTCCGATAAAGCTCACGAGGTTCTTCATCTTCTTTCATTGCAAACTCATCGGCCTCATCTTGTACCACTTGATAGTATGAGCGTTGAATGCTTGCGCTTCCCCGATAGAGAGAGACAACACAATGCCATGCATCTTTGGCCAAGGCGAAGGGACGAAGATGAGGTAGGTCTTCAGGTGGAATTGCATCTTGGATGATGAAGAGAGCATTCTCATTGAATTGATTGTACGCGGCTTCTCGAGGAGTGAAGTTGCTTGAATCATGCGGATAGAAACCTTCTTCAATGATTCTCCAAAGGTTAGTGTTCACATGATTTAAATGACGTTTAAAGCGGTAAACCCAAGAATCAAAGTCCTCATTTTTTCACAATCTTAGGGGGGGGACCGGCATGATTCAAATGAGTAGAAGGAACCGGTCCACCATAAACAAGTGGTGGTTCCACATGAGCAAAAATGCCGGTGCCATTTTTACCACTAGAAGATGGAGCCTTTTCACTACTAGCTTCCCCCCTGTCGGGGATAACATCCGTCACCTTGTCGGTGGGATCACCCACTTTCAACAGTGCGGTGGAAAGTTTAAGCCCCTCAAGAAATTTAGTAAACATGCTTTCAACCTCGGTCATCATGGAGGTCTTCAATGTCTCTAAGGACACATTGAACTCCTCACGAGAGACTGAGGTTCCCCCATCGCCCGTAGACGAGATCGGATTCACACCGGAGTGTTCCTCCACACTGTCTACGGTATCAACCATAGTCTTTGGATGGTAAAGTCCTTAAAAAAGAGACGAGGCTCTGATACCAATTGAAAGGATCGATATGGTTGACTAGAGGGGGGGTGAATAGGCAACTACCAATTTTTTTACTTTTCTTTACCAAATTAAACTTTGCATCAAAGTAGGTTGTCTAGATGTGCAACTAGGTGAGCAACCTATATGATGCAATAACAACAAGCATACAAGCAAGCAAGAGAAGTAACACTAAAGAGCTTGCACAAGTAAAGGTAAGAGATAACCAAGAGTGGATCCGGTGAAGACGAGGATGTGTTACCGAAGTTCCTTCCTTTTGAGGGGAAGTACGTCTCCGTTAGAGCGGTGTGGAGGCACAATGCTCCCCAAGAAGCCACTAGGGCCACCGTATTCTCCTCACGCCCTCACACAATGCGAGATGTCGTGATTCCACTATTGGTGCCCTTGAAGGCGGTGACCGAACCTTTACAAACAAGGTTGGGGCAATCTCCACAACTTAATCGGAGGCTCCCAACAAAACCACGAAGCTTCACCACAATGGACTATGGCTCCGTGGTGACCTCAACCGTCTAAGGTGCTCAAACACCCAAGAGTAACAAGATCCACTAGGGATGAGTGGGGGAATCGAAAATCCCTTGGTGGAAGTGTAGATCGGGGCCTTCTCAACCACTCCCGAGCAAATCAACAAGTTTGATTGGCTAGAGAGATAGATCGGGCGAAAATGGAGCTTGGAGCATTTAATGGAGCTTGAGCAATAAATGGAGCTTGAGGAGGAAGAGGTAGGTCAAAGAGAAGAAGAGGACCCCCTTTTATAGCGGGGGCAACAATCCAACCGTTGCCCCTCACCAACCAGCCCCGCACAGGGCGGTACTACCGCGAAGAGGGGGCGGTACTACTGCTAGTTCAGCGGTACTACCGCACCATCCAGCGGCACTGCCACGCAGAGGAGACTAGTAGGGAATAGGACCCAACGCGGTACTACCGCGGTGGTAGGGGAGGTACTACCGCTCCTAAAACGGTACTACCGCCTCTACAACCGCAACTAGTGCCGCAAAACTCGACACGAGAAAAAGACCCCTCGAGTCGAGGCGGTAGGAGCCAGGCAGCCCAGCGGTACTACGGCAGTGGGGTCAC
>NW_021223846.1:0-1011 GCF_002162155.2 Triticum dicoccoides
GTAATACATCATTTCATAACTAACTCATTAGTTACAATGCTTGCAAGGCTTAGGTGATGAGTATTACTGAGAGGGCCCAAAGATACCTCTGCGACAATCGGAGTGACAAAACCTAATCTCGAATTATGCCAACTCAACATGTACCTTTGGAGACACCTGTAGAGCACCTTTATAATCACCCAATTACGTTGTGACGTTTGGTAGCACACAAAGTGTTCCTCCGGTAAACGGGAGTTGCACAATCTCATAGTTGCAGGAACTTTGTATAAGTCATGAAGAAAGCAATAGCAACATACTAAATGATCAAGTGCTAAGCTAACGGAATGGGTCAAGTCAATCGCATCATTCTCCTAATGATGTGATCCCATTAATCAAATTACAACACATGCCTATGGTTAGGAAACATAACCATCTTTGATCAATGAGCTAAATCAAGTAGAGGCATACTAGTGACACTATGTTTGTCTATGTATTCACACATGTATCATGTTTCTGGTTAATACAATTCTAGCATGAATAATAAACATTTATCATGATATGAGGAAATAAATAATAACTTTATTATTGCCTCTAGGGCATATTTCCTTCAGTCTCCCACTTGCACTAGAGTCAATAATCTAGATTACATAGTAATGATTCTAACACCCATGGAGTCTTGGTGCTGATCACGTTTTGCTCGTGAGAGAGGCTTAGTCAATGGGTCCGCAACATTCAGATCCGTATGTATCTTGCAAATCTGTATGTCTCCCACTTGGACTTGGTCCCGAATGGAATTGAAGCGTCTCTTGATGTGCTTGGTCCTCTTGTGAAATCTGGATTCCTTTGCCAAGGCAATTGCACTAGTATTGTCACAGAAGATCTTCATTGGTCCCGATGCACTAGGTACAACACCTAGATCGGAAATGAACTCCTTCATCCAGACTCCTTCATTTGCTGCTTCCGAAGCAGCTATGTACTCCGCTTCACATGTAGATCCCGCCACGATGCTTTGTTTAGAACTGCACCAACTTA
>NW_021223847.1:0-833 GCF_002162155.2 Triticum dicoccoides
CATTTCACACTGTTCACTTTGTTCTGCAGAAAATCTACAGCATTCCATGGCCGGTGATTTGGAATGGAAAGCGGCCGAGGTCGTAGCCGTGCTCGGCTGGTTGGCCGTGCCTGTCATTGTTGGAAATATGCCCTAGAGGCAATAATAAAAGTATTATTATATTTCCTTGTTCATGATAATTGTCTTTTATTCATGCTATAACTGTATTATCCGGAAATCGTAATACACGTGTGAATACATAGACCACAATATGTCCCTAGTGAGCCTCTTGTTGACTAGCTCGTTGTGATCAACAGATAGTCATGATTTCCTGGCTATGGACATTGGATGTCGTTGATAACGGGATCACATCATTAGGAGAATGATGTGATGGACAAGACCCAATCCTAAGCCTAGCACAAAGATCGTGTAGTTCATATGCTAAAGCTTTTCTAATGTCAAGTATCTTTTCCTTAGACCATGAGATTGTGCAACTCCCGGATACCGTAAGAATGCTTTGGGTGTACCAAACGTCACAACGTAACTGGGTGGCTATAAAGGTGCATTACAGGTATCTCCGAAAGTATCTGTTGGGTTGGCACGAATCGAGACTGGGATTTGTCACTCCGTGTAAACGGAGAGGTATCTCTGGGCCCACTCGGTAGGACATCATCATAATGTGCACAATGTGACCAAGGGGTTGATCACGGGATGATGTGTTACGGAACGAGCAAAGAGACTTGCCGGTAACGAGATTGAACAAGGTATCGGTATACCGACGATCGAATCTCGGGCAAGTACAATGCCGCTAGACAAAGGGAATTGCATACGGGATTGATTAAGTCCTTGACATC
>NW_021223848.1:0-450 GCF_002162155.2 Triticum dicoccoides
CACGAACGAATCCCTCTCCTTCCTCTGTTCCTCCCGATCTAGATCGGGGGAACTGCCCCCGACGCCGCCGGTTGCCGCCCCGCCACGCCTCCGTCCTCCCCCGCGGAGTCACCTCGCTGGCGCCACCCCTCCGGGCCTCGTTCCTCTTCCCCCTGCACCGCGTCGTCTTCCCCGAGATCCACGCGCGCTCCTCCATGGCGTTCGCCGTCGTCCGCCGCCGACCCCGTCTCTTCGTCGCCGGCCATCCCCGAGCCTTGCCGACTCCCGTTCCCCTGCAACGCTGGTGAGGCCTCGGCCTCCGCCTTTCCTCCTCCCCCCTTTCCCTCTGTATAGGACGTCGTCGTGCCCACGACATGCGCCCGCGCCCAATGCACGCACGCACCACGCCCGCCACGGTCCTGTTCACCGTACCTTCGCCCGCACCGCGCCCTCACCTGCGGCCGCGGTCGC
>NW_021223849.1:0-1162 GCF_002162155.2 Triticum dicoccoides
ATGGTGAATATGTGGACTCGTGTGCGCCACCTCAAAAGAGTCGCTTGCAGTCGTAGTTTAGGATAGCCACCGAGTCAAAGCTGGCTTGCTGCAGTTAAACCCCACCATCCCCTTGTTGAAAATGATGCATATGTAGTTAGTTCTGATGTAAGTCTTGCTGGGTACATTTGTACTCACGTTTGCCTATTTTATGTTTTTGCAGAGAGACTTCAGTCTCACTAGTAGTTCCACGTGGACTTCGACGTTTAGCTTGTTACCTCAGCTACGATCTTGTGCCCTCGGCAGGATCTGATAGATAGTCAGGCTTCTCAGCCTTTTTCATTTATAGATGTCTGTACCCAGACATGATAGCTTCCGCTTGTGCTTTGATTTGTATGCTCTGAATGTTGGGTCATGAGACCCCTGTTTGTAATATCTCGCTCCTCGGAGCCTATTGAACAAATTACTTGAGTCGTAGAGTCATGTTGTGATGCCATGTTGTGTTTGCACATATCGAGCATATTGTGTGTATGTTATTGAAATGCTTGGTATGTGTGGGATCTGACTATCTAGTTGTTTATCTTTAGTAGCCTCTCTTATCGGGAAATGTCTCCTAGTGTTTCCACCGAGCCATGGTAGCTTGCTACTGCTCCGGAACACTTAGGCTGGCCGGCATGTGTCCTTCTTCGTTCCTGTATCTGTCCCTTCGGGGCAATGTCACGCGATGAATACCGGAGTCCTGTTAGCCCGCTACAGCCCGGTTCACCGGAGTCCTGCTAGCCCAGTGCTACAGCCTGGATTCACTCGCTGATGACCGACACGTTCGATGCTGGGTCATGGATGCCTGTCCCTGTAAGTCTGTGCCACTTTGGGTTTACGACTAGCCATGTCAGCCCCGGGCTCCTTATCATATGGATGCTAGCGACACTGTCATATACGTGTGCCAAAAGGCGCAAACGGTCCCGGGCAAAGGTAAGGCGACACCCGTGGGAATACCGTGCGTGAGGCCGCAAAGTGATATGAGGTGTTACATGCTAGATCGATGTGGCATTGAGTCGGGGTCCTGACAGCGTTGGTATCAGAGCTTGACTGCCTGTAGGATTACCAAGCCAAACTGATCGAAGTTGAGTCTAGAAATTCTTTAGTTATATAAGGGAATTGATTGTGGGATGGAACGTAAGGC
>NW_021223850.1:0-765 GCF_002162155.2 Triticum dicoccoides
TTTTATCACTTGTTACCTTACTGTTTTTATAATTTCAGACTACAAATACCTTTATCTACTATCCATATACCACGTGTATCACCATCTCTTCGCCGAACTAGTGCACCTATACAATTTACCATTGTATTGGGTGTGTTGGGGACACAAGAGACTCTTTGTTATTTGGTTGCAGGGTTGCTTGAGAGAGACCATTTTCATCCTACGCCTCCTATGGATTGATAAACCTTAGGCATCCACTTGATGGAAAATTGCTAGTGTCCCACAAACCTCTGCAATTGGAGGCCCAACAACGTATACAAGAAGAAGGTTGTGTAGTAGACATCAGAAAGTCATATTTTGGGTTTCGGAAAAAGGTGCAGTTTTTTCGGTATTGTATCGGGAAGCTTCTAGAAGGTTCCGGAGGATTCCAGAGGGGTCCGAAAGTCCACAAGTCGGTCCACCACGACCTAAGGGCTATCATGGGCTGCAGGGAGGCGCCCTGGCCTTATTGGGCTAGGCGCAATAAGTCCTCAAAAGCCCATGTGGCTAGGGGAGGCAAAAAAGGAAGGAGTCCTAGTAGGAATAGGATTGGACTTGGAGCCCAAGTCCTCTCCCCCTTAGCTGCGCCCTAGGTCTTGGAGGGGCTGTTTACCACGCCCCTCCACCTACATATATAGAGGGGAGTTAGGGAGTCCTAGATGAGGGGGTCCTCGGGTGTCCGGACTATTCGATATGGGCCAGATTGATGGGCCGTGAAGATACAAAGCAGAAGGCTTTCCCCCGTGT
>NW_021223851.1:0-621 GCF_002162155.2 Triticum dicoccoides
TCATCACGCCGTCGTGCTGCTACTGGAGCCATCTTCCTCAACCTCTCCTTCCCCCTTGCTGGATCAAGAAGGAGGAGACGTCATCCGCTCCGTACGTGTGTTGAATGCGGAGGTGCTGTCCGTTCAGCACTTGGTCATCGGTGATTTGGATCACGGCGAGTACGACTCCATCATCCCCGTTCCCTTGAACGCTTCCGCACGCGATCTACAAGTGGTATGTAGATGCAATCTCTCTGCCATGACTTGTTGCTTAGATGAACTCATAGATGGATCTTGGTGAAACCGTAGGAAAATTTTTATTTTCTGCAACGTTCTCCAACAGTGGCATCATGAGCTAGGTCTATGCGTAGTTCTCTATTGCACGAGTAGAACACAATTTTCTTGTGGGCGTAGATCTTGTCAACTTGCTTGCCGCTACTAGTCTTTTCTTGCTTCAGCGGTATTGTGAGATGAAGCGGCCCGGACCGACCTTACACGTACGCTTACGTGAGACAGGTTCCACCGACTGACATGCACTAGTTGCATAAGGTGGCTAGCGGGTGTCTGTCTCTCCTACTTTAGTTGGAGCGGATTCAATGAAAAGGGTCCTTATGAAGGGTAAATAGAAGTTGACAAAATCAC
>NW_021223852.1:0-5698 GCF_002162155.2 Triticum dicoccoides
GAGAGTTGGAAGAGTGGGGGAGAGTGGGCAGAGGGAGCGGTGAGGGGCGGTGAGGCTAATAACTGTCGGCGCTTCGGGAAGCAACGCGGCTTCTCGAGCGTGGCCGCACGCGTGCAGCCGCCGCCGCCCACGTGCACCCTCGGGCATGGCCCTGGAGAAACTGCCGATTTGAGCGTTCCCAGATAGCCAGGCCCAGAAGTGCTTTAAGATTCGTGCCATGCGGGCCGAACAGTATAAGTAGGCAACCAAACAGGTCACATTCTTCCCGCACGGGCCTGGTTGGGCCTCATGCACGCAGCCAAACACGCCCGAAGTGAGCCAATCTTTGCCACCTCCTCACAGTCTCCAGGCATATCTGCTTGCTGCCGCTAGCCTCTAGATCACTCCATCAGGCTGCCATGGGCGGGATATAGCACTATACCCAAATAGTTTGATTTTTGAATGCTTTTGCAGCGCCTGCCCAACATTGCCTCCTGCAGCTGCCTAGCTTCATTTGGTGTTGCGATTTGCTGCTGGCCTAAATTGATTTGCGCCAGTGGAGGTGTCTTCGGTCCAAGCGAAGCCAGGTGCTCTGCGTCGGCTTCCTGCCACCTGTAGAAATTGCATTCCAATTCGTCCTGGCTGCCATCGACTGGGGAAGTGCTCACCGGCAAACTGACCGCGGCAGGCGACGTATGTCACCACTACCCTACCACAATCCGGGCAGGGGACTACAGGCAGGGCGACCGGCGGCAGGGGAATACATGCAGGGCGATCAGATCTGCACCTTGGTTGGCGTTCGCCATGAGCTGTAGCTTGGGTTCTTCACTCAAATTTGGGGAATCGAGTGAGCAGGTATGTACGGGGTAGCTAAGTAAACGACAGGCGCCGGTGGACCGAACAAGCGCTGTTTCCCACCATGTGTAACGGCAGGGGGCGATGACCCAGAGCGTGCACGCCAACTGTTCGGCAAAATGCCAAGGCAAGCTAGGGGACTTGGGTGGAGCTGGGGATTAGCAGGTCTAGGCTAGAGGCATCAGGGAGCTTGGTGGACAAGGTTGCTGGTTCAGTGGATCAAGCTCACAGTGCAAACTAAAAGTTCATGCCCAAACTGGTCATGCTCACAGTGTGTTTGACAAAATGCCATGGGCATCTAGGTAACTCTTGGGGTGGCCAAAATCTCCAGATGCTAGTCTCTTTAGATGAAGTTGGTGATGGCAAGGTCATTTGGGCAAAACCAGAAACTTGCTACTGCAAGTTTTGCAAATCTTCAGTTTTGGACAGAAAGAAAAAGGCATGATTGCATGCACTTAAAATCCTCCAATGGGTCCACTCTCCTGGACTTAAGGGTTTTGCAGGGTGGTCTATAAGCAGGAAAAATAATCATGGGTAAAGGAGCAGGTAAAAATATGGTTGCAGTACAAATCATCAAGTTGGACCAGAATGAAAATGAGGTTGATTCACTCAAATTTTTCAAAGGACATAACTGGGTTTTTGCATAAAGTTGAATAATATACTCCTATTAACATCCCATAATTTTGGTGGAAGTTTTAAAGAAATATTTAAATAGGTTGTAATGCAAAATTGCCCACTGAACTAGATTTGAAAACTTGGTGTAGAGCTCAAAATCTCCAATGAACAGAAGATATTTTTTCATAAAAGTGATTTAAAAACATCACATGACATCTCCAAATTTCGGTTGGAATTTTAAGTAAATTTATCAAATGGTTGTAGTTCAAATAGAGCTCCAAAACTAATGAAAAATCACTTTAAGGAATAAAGTTCACAAAGCAATAATTATGCAAATAAATCCACTGATAATAGAAATGTTTTTCTTGAGAGGGTAAACAAGTCCAATAATATAATTGGAAAGTTTTCATTTGGGGTAAAAACTTCATAACAATAAAGAAAAGAATGGTTCTGAAATCAAAAGAAAATCCAGAAAATAAAAGTTTAAGTTTCCTGGCAAAATTTTAATTAATAAAACAAGGTTAAAATTTTGGGGTGTCACAACACTACGCCCTTAAGAAAAAAATCTCGTCCTCGAGATTTTTTAAGGGTTGTTTTTCGAAAATATCATTCCTGTTAGTTGAGACCAAAAGTTTACTCATAGCACAAACTTTGAGTCGTCGGGGTTGGCAGCTACGCTCGGGTTAAAAAAATTGCAATCGCACACCAACATACTTATGCATGGCTACTATTTAAAAATAGGGGCGCACGAGCAAACAGCATTTAAATACGGCGATACAGGATCACACAATTACGGGGCGTGGACATACTAAGACTCGGTACTACTCGAGTGACTTTAGTCTACCTCGTTAATATCTAGGTGGGCATGCCTTGTGGATGTCGAGGCTTCTCCACGGGTCTCACCGTCGGGGTTAGCTGGAGGGGGTTGAGGGACTGCAGGGTCGGGGTAGCGATGATGACCATCTCGGGGATTGTTGGCCACAATCCCGCTGGAGCGTGTTCCCAAAAGGCGACGAAGCACTTCTGGGGTCATCAAGGTATTTTGGTCGATGACTGGGGCAGACCTCAAGGACTCGATCGGTAGTCCGAACAACACGACTGGGTTGTCGACGTTGGGCTCATCTTATCCTCTTGCCGGGGCTTGGCGAATCAGTTCTCCACGAGCTGCGATCAGATCAAGGGTGATTTGATGAAACAATTCCTCTAGTGCACCCACATGGCGCACTAGATGCAACAAAGCACGATCCGTCTCGTGATCTCCGTTGGCAACTTGGGGTGGCCTACCATACCCGTCACTGCTGGGGTAGTAGTAGAACGGGCGATAGTTAACTCTGGGCGACAAGTGCCAGAATTGAACTATAGCCTCTTGAGCAGCTAGTTGGATGGCTTGTGGCTCAAAGGAAGTTGTCCTTCCGGTGAACCTGTAGGGGCGTTCTGGCGACAAACCCCTACCATAGACGTGCACGGTGGCCCAGAATTGATGGCTCTCACCGCTCATGGGTCCTTGGTACACCACATATTCTGGGGGTTCTTCTAATGCAAAGGCATGGCGGGTGAGGTTTGCTAGCACGGTCACAAAACCTCCAAGGTTGGTTGCTGTGGTCTCATTGTGAACAATGGGTCCTGGCATTATAGCTCGGTTTGGGAAAGAGTTTGTGTTGTGCTGTGTTGAGGCTAGCGTGCCATTTTTATAGAAAAAGGGGACGGAGTCTTCCTTCGCACGCTTGTGAATGAGACAATTTAGGTGTCGGTCACTGGCGCGTGATCGACAGGCTAGGCTGATAGGTTGGGCACCGACTACCAAAAGGTGTCGGGGTCATGGTGTGGCTATCTTGCGCGAGAAGCTTGGCCGGAGTTAGGTTAAGGTCTGGTGGGTTGGTTTACCTAGGTTTTCGACCTGGCTAAGATAGGATTAGCCAATGGTCAGCCTGGCTCTAATACCAAGTTTGTCATGACCGATTTCCGGGTATTGATTTCCCAGAAAATGGCCCTTGTGCTCACCAGCCCCAGGATTACTGTTAGCTGATGAGGCACCAACTTGATACAAAATTCCAAGCAAAATACAAAATATGTAGTACAAGACCATTCTGGCCTATGAGTACAACAAATGGTTTCTAGTGGTTGATGGCGGAAGCGGTTTGTGGATCATCAGCGTCTATGGGACTCCATTTCCCACAGGAACAGCTGACCAGGTTAACTCCTATCTTCGCGAGGCTGCTATCACGACGCTCCTCTCCATGCAAGAAATCTGGCCAAGACAATAGCCAGGGACAAGCCAGTGAGTACTTTGAATGTACTCGCAAACATTATGAACACGGGTATAATATAACAAAAGATAATCATGCTCCGAAATATTTTATGATCACAATGTCAGTCATAAAATAAAATCCCTAAGGCATACAAGCAGGTTATTTATATACAACATGAATATGTAATAACAGGGGAGTAATAAAATGCACCGATCGGGTGTCTGGAGAGACACCTCGATAGGATAGTAAATGACGAGCATGCCTCAGTCGGGCGTCTGAGCGACACCACATAAAGGGCTTATAAAGTAAATAAATAATAGCATGCCACAGTCGGGCGTCTGAGCGACACCACATAAAGGGCTTATAAGATAAATAATCACAGTGAATATCCAGGAGGTAGAACCTTCCCAGGGATACTCAATAATCCCAATAATATAAAGGGTTAGTCCATAACAATAATAATCACAATCATCATAAGCCACAGGTCATGATCCATGTTTCGGTTTAGTAGTTTCTCCTCCGAAGACCGACACTAAGACCGACACTTGACCCATCCCAGACTGTAGTCCTTACCCATGGACACGGCTATTCAAATAGATTTAATCTCTGCAGAGGGTGTACTCTTTACCCACGAGTAACGGATTCCTTTAGTCCATCGGGACTAATTCCGTCTATGGTCTTTTAATTGAAAACACACCTAACCTGCACACACCAGCTTAACTTACCGGTGTCTGGAGTCACCCACGACACCTGTCAAGCAAAACTCTAAGTGGGGAGGCTACAACCTCGAATAGCATGGGATCAAATTTATATCGCGCGCTCTAAGGGGTGCCCCCCTCTCGGTCCCAACCGGAAACACCCATGCCCCCGGACCAGGTGGCCTACCTACCGGTTGCAGTCGGTATCTTCCACCATGGCCTCTCTGTATGGTGTGTGCTAAAAAGGGGTTGACAACTTACTGAACCGTACCCTACCTGCTGCAGGGACAAGTGGTAGTACGAAACAAGTATGGGGGTTACTGGAACAAGACTCGATCTATAGTCGACTCAGGAGGCTTAAGTATTCCCCGTGTGATTAGCATAACAATTATATTTCCTCCAACAGATGGAATATCCACTCATCATACCTCATCATGCCATACCAGACACACTCGTCTCGACGAGGAACTAAGGACAAGTTCGTGTCTACCCAAGACAGAGACTTTCCCGGCTTCCTTACGGTATGCATGAAAGGCATACGAGGGTGATTACTATCACCACGTATCAAATTTCAGTAGCACAGAATCATCAATATGCACTTATGAGTATGCTCATATCATCACATAAAATAACGAAACTCCGCAACAAGGAGTGTTGTAACCACCTTCAAACGACACACAAAAATATTATGCCAGAGTTCAGAATGCTTGCCTTCCAATTGTGGAGAGGTAGGGTGCATTCCAAAACTTTTGAAAGTCTTCTTCTCTCTGCAACAAAATCCTATTTTTGAAAATATTCAAATTAACACATAGTTTCAAAACAGTACAAAAAGTTGTCTGAATTTTTTTCAAATAAATCTGAAAATAAACTAGACAATATTTGAGAGAGGTAGGAAAAAGAATCAACTCATTTGGAGTTATATTTTAAAAGATATGGTCAGTCAAAGTTTTGGTCAAATACTGTTTTTAAAAATAATACAGAAAAAAGAAAAAACGTTTCGGAAAGAAAACACGTCGAATACGTACTCTAGTGTTTACGCCTTCACTTAGTCAGCGTGGACCGGCTCGGTGTCACTGACAGTGGGTCCAGGGGGCCCACTGGTCAGGTTTGACCGGTCGCCCCGCCTCCTTCCTCCTCTGGCCGAACAGGGGCGGGGGCTCCGGCGACCAACACCGGTGAACGGCGGCTCCTCGCGGGCTCTGGAGGGCAGGGATGGATCCGCCAGGCCAGGGTGGTCCTCCCAGTGGTCGAGGAGGTGGCGGGGATGGAGGGAGTCGCCGACGGCGAGCTCCGCGGCGGACG
>NW_021223853.1:0-2400 GCF_002162155.2 Triticum dicoccoides
AAAAAAAACTAGGGCCCCATTTTTTCTTTTCGCACCGAGGCCCTGAATTCCTGGAGACGGCCCTGTATAGTGAGATGGCATAGCGCTCAAAGGATACAGATACCACCAGGTAGCATTATTCTTGTTAACTGGCAGGAACTCTGAATTTTTGATATGTAGAAGCGAATTGACAGGTTCGGAAGAAAATCTGGTTAGAAACCAATAGAATGTCATCTAGCTTAGACTCCTTAGGTGCATGCATACTTCAATGTAGAGATCTCTTCAATGTATTAGTCAAGTTGGACTAGTTGCTGGTGTGCATGGGAACTTCAGTGTTTTACTATGTTTCTGATTCCTCCCAGTTCCGCACCCTGTGACTTGTGTGTGATATAGAACCAAATAGCTAGCCTTAGGCCTTGCCCATATGTAGCCCAAAAGACTTGCCTAGCTAAACATCAACGGCAAGATATCCATCCCAACCTGAAGTTTCCAGAGCTTAACTTTAACGAAAGACAAAGAATCAAATTAAAGGCGCCCCTGGCCTGATTTTTGTTGGTTGGATAAAGAATTAAAGATGGAGCAAGAGTGATGTTGTCTATATGCTAAACTAGGACCAGTCTCGCTTACTACTTTGTTTAAGAATGACCCCCAAAGGTCCCGCTACGTCGTATGTCATCATCAAGGGCCATGCTGCCTTCAGGTGGTAAACTGGAGTTTACCCATGTTTAAGCAATAGCCATAATTTTGCGACGTACAGCCAAACAAAATATTTTGGACAAATTTTACTAATAATTACATAAAATTGAACGAAAACTAAAAGGATTACCAATATATTCCAGAAGGTGGGGGTAACAGGCTGGTTAGAAAGTTGCTTTTGCTCTCATATGTTTGTTGCTGACTAGTTTAGAAAATAAACTAGTAAGTCTCCGCCTCCCCCTCCCCCTCCGTCGACCCCGTGCGGGCGACCGAGGGGTTCCATTCCTCCATCGCCGGCCTCCTCCTCCTTCCCGCTCTCTCCTCCGCCGCTGCCGGTGGTCGTCGCCGGCTAAGCCCGCGCGTACGACGGCGGCGGTAGAGGCATCGCCCTCTCACTCCGGGATCAGGATGCGGGGGATCCCCGATCTCGAGGATGAGGCCCCGATCTATGGCGGCGGTGCCGATCTGGCCCACGGCGGTCTCCATGAGTGTGGCTGGGTGGCGGCCAACTGGTTCCTAGGGGCGGTCGTGGCGGCAGCCTGGCTATGCTCTGCGTAATGTGGGGCGGAGGGTGCTAGATCAGAGGCGGAGGCCCCTAGGCCGGCCTCCTCGTCCGGGCGCGGCGGGGCAGGTGGGCTACCGGGGATCGGATCGGGTGGCCGACAATCCTCCAACGTTTGGTGTTGCGGCGTTAGATCTGGTGGTTCTCTTCCCTCATGTTGCCTCTCTCGTCGTCCTGGTGGGTTGCAGCTGTAGGCTCTGGTGATGGTGAGCCCTGGTGGTGCACCTTGGGTCCGGTGGAAACCTTGGCTGGTCTGGCCGCCCAGCAGCAGCGTCATCCATGGGCGTCACTTTCCTTCATGAAGGCGCAGGTGAGGGCCCAATATACCCACTCCGATCTCCTCCCGGGTGAAAACCTACAATCATAGTTGGATTTGGCGACAGCGGTGCTTCACGTCTTGACCTTCCTGGAGGTGTCGTCAGGGGCCTTGGGGCTCATTTGGGAGTGCAGAGGAACTACAGCTGGAGGGGATGAGACCAGTGGCAGGAGGTGGTGTTCGCGAAGGAGGTGCGGCATTGCATCTGACACGTCGACAACGGCGGGTCCCAGCGGCATGGAGCAGCGGGGTCTCACTTCTGGGTGTTGATGGACGAGCATAGGATGATAGCGTTGTCGGGCGCCGTGGTGGCATCGACGGCAGGTAGACCGGGCAAGGTTAATGTGTGAGTACAACTCTGAAGATGGATTGGTGGCAGTTGGCAGCGGCGGCCTCTGAGTGTGCGCTGAACCGGTGGGTGGCCCATACCCAGCAGGTGGCTTGGTTGGGGTCTCAGGTCTTAGACGTTAGTTTTGGCTGCGAGGTTTGTTTGGTATTAGGCCTACACTATCAGCATCCCTTCATCAACTGGATAGGAATAGCAACAGATGTTGCCTAGACGGTGGCTTCAGTCTTACTGATGTATTACTTTGTAAGGTCTTTTGTTAATAATTAATAAAGTAACTGCATGCATCATTTAGATGCAGAGGCCCGGGTCTTTCTCCTTTTCAAAAAAGGAAAAAGAAAGGTGGCTCGGCTTGACAGAGCATTTGTCTTTCCAGCCTCTGAATCTGTGATACCCCACGTCTTATGATGACCACAAGGTAGGTATTGCTCGGGACTGCGACGCCCCGCGTGCCTCCCCCCCGCGCGCCGCCTCTCCTCGCCTCGCGAGCTCATCTGCCTC
>NW_021223854.1:0-392 GCF_002162155.2 Triticum dicoccoides
GGATTGGAGCTGCCTCTCGTGGCGGCCTGGATGGGGAGCGAGGCGAAGCCATGCAGGGAGAACAGGGAAGGCATCAAGGAGGATCACGCAGAGGCCCTCTTTGTACTCCCCTCATCGTAAATAACTAATGCATCAAATAAGTAATGGAAACAGCAAATAAGAAGGTAACAACCAACACATAATAGTATTTGAGATAATCACCACATCAAGACAAGCACCCATACTGCCGAAGTGTGAGAGATACCTGAGATAGGTTTTGCTTGTCATGCTCCAACTCCTTTGTCCATCCATTTTGACCACAAAACTTTGCCGCATCCACATACTCTTTCATCATTTGGTTCAAGAAAGCTTGCTTGACAACCTGAATTTAGAACCCAATGAGAAATTGATCT
>NW_021223855.1:0-398 GCF_002162155.2 Triticum dicoccoides
AGTAGCTATGTTTGGGAAGAGAACACAAATAAACATCTCAGGACTATAAATCAGTTATCATCCACTATACAATAGCACCTAGAAGCAACCAAGTAACTTTGGTGTGGCAGTTTTTCATCGAACTCTAAAAAACAGGAGATAAAACCAAGTGTAGTACCATATTATTGACAGTTAGAACATGGACCTAAAATATAGTGGCGTCAAATCTACAAGCAAGTGTTTTCATGTCCATCTAAGAGCATCAAATATATGCAAATGGGCCTTAGACCTTATTTGCAAGAACACGTACACATCGCCAGGGTAGGTACGCCAAACCATGAACACAACAAGAGTTTCAAACTTCCAGTTTTTGTTACAAACAGCCGGGGGCGAGTCTGCCATTCATTCACAATGGTAGC
>NW_021223856.1:0-396 GCF_002162155.2 Triticum dicoccoides
ATACATGCTATTGAAACTTAAATCCGACCAGGAAACCAACCTACAGCTTACGGGACCTATGCAGTATGAGAAGGCGCTCTGCAACATCTGTCATTGATGGTCTTTGATCCACATCAAGATGAAGACACTCCATAGCAATCTTTGCTAGCTTGTCAAGAATTTCGAAATTGCCTGTTGTTGCAATTTCTGGATCAAACAACTTCAGGGCTTTCTCCCCTCTTTGATGACACTCTTGGAAGCTGCCCACTAAGCTATTATTGTCAGAGTGAGTGGCCTTCTTCCTGCTAATGAGTTCTAAAATGACAACCCCAAAACTATAGACATCACTTCTGTCGGTCAATCGGCCTGTCTTTAGGTACACTGGATCCATATAAGTCATGTCACCTATGATGTTGG
>NW_021223857.1:0-1228 GCF_002162155.2 Triticum dicoccoides
GTGTGCGGTGCCCCCCTCCACCATATTCCACCTCGGTCATATCGTCGCGGAGTTAGGCGAAGCCCTGCGCCAGTAGAGCATCATCATCGTCACCACGCCGTCGTGTTGACGGAACTCATCCCCGAAGCTTTGCTGGATCGGAGCCCGGGGATCGTCATCGAGCTGAACGTGTGCTGAACTCAGAGGTGACGTACGTTCGGTGCTTGGATCGGTCGGATCGTGAAGACGTACAACTACATCAACCGCGTTGCCATAACGCTTCCGCTTACGGTCTACGAGGGTACGTGGATGGACACTCTCCCCTCTCGTTGCTATGCCATCACCATGATCTTGCGTGTACGTAGGAAAATTTTTGAAATTACTACGTTACCCAACAATTCTAGCATGAATAATAAACATTTATCATGATATAAGGAAATAAATAATAACTTTATTATTGCCTCTAGGGCATATTTCCTTCAAAACTGCTAGCTAATCCATTTGCAGGAGATGGAACATTGCATCCCAATTTACACCTTATCTTTGTGGATGAAGTTTGTGGATTATTTAAGCTTGCAGGTATTCCCGATGATGTTGTCAAAAGGAAGGTCTTCCCTTTATCTTTGAAGGGAGATGCATTGACAGGGTATAGGCTATGTGATGATACGAGATCTTGGAATTATAAGCGATTGAAGTTGGAATTTCACCAGAAGTTCTATCATATGCATCTTGTTCATCATGATCGTAATTACATATATAATTTCTAGCCTCGCGACGGAGAAAGCATCGCTCAAGCTTGGGGGAGGCTTAAATCAATGTTATATTCATGCCCCAATCATGAGCTCTCCCAGGAAATGATTATTCAAAAAATTTATGCTCGGCTTTCTCTCAATGATCGCAACCTGCTCGATACTTCCTGTGCAGGTTCTTATATGCTGAAGACTATTGATTTCAAATGGGACTTATTGGAAAGAATTAAACGCAACTCTGAAGATTGGGGTTCCGACGATGGTAAGGAGTTAGGTATGACACCTAAGTTCGATTGTGTTAAATCTTTTATGGATACCGATGCTTTTCATGGATTTAGCACTAAGTATGGACTTGACTCTGAGATAGTAGCTTCTTTCTATGAATCTTTTGCTACTCACGTTGATCTCCCTAAAGATAAGTGGTTTAAATATAATCCTCCTGTTGAAGTAAAAGTAGTTGCACCTATTACAGTTGAAGAAAAGACTGTCACCTATAGTGA
>NW_021223858.1:0-4972 GCF_002162155.2 Triticum dicoccoides
AGTACGTGTTACCTTAACCTTGCCGCTGTTGTTGAACCATTGGATGTAGTAAGGATGTGGATGTGGTCTTGTGGTGAGAGAAAGCTTCTCCACCATCTCCATGCTAGCCAAGTTGTTGCAGCTCCCTCCATCTATGATGACGCGCACAGAACGTTCTTTCACAACTCCCTTGGTATGGAACAAATTGTGCCTCTGATTTTGCTTAGCTTGTGTGACCTGCACACTCAAAACACGTTGAGCAACTAAACATTCATACCTGTCAGTGTCTTCAGGAGCCATGTATTGCGTCTCATGATCAGAATCATCTCCACCATGTTCTTCACGTGTAATAAGAGCCAAAGTCTCCTCATCATAGTCACCAGCGGACTCATATCCACCATCCGTGGTAGCAATCATCACACGCGGAGATTTGCATTCTCTCGCATAATGACCTCCTCCCTTACAACGACGACAAATAATATCACTTGTGTGCCCTGTTGATGCCCTGGAAGAAGAAGAACTCTGTGCAGGCCCGGCAGGTGCGCTCTTGGCAGATAATGGTGGTTTTTCCTGTTTTCTTGTATCACGGCTGTAGGAGGCACCTAATTGAGGTGCTGGTGCAGTTGAAGTAGAAGATGCACGCGGTGTCCATGATGAAGGTCGGCCTGCAGAAAAGTTAGTTCGCGCCAATGCTTGTCGATCCTGCACTTCACGTTCAGCTTTACAAGCAAGATGGAATAAACGAGTGATATTAGTATACTCCTTATAGTCTAGAATGGTCTGAATCTCTCTATTTAATCCACCCAGAAAACGTGCAAGCATAGCTTCATTCTCCTCAACAATACCACATCTAATCATGCCAGTTTGTAATTCCTGATAATATTCTTCTATAGAATTTTTTCCTTGTCTTAAGCGCTGTAATTTTTGAAGCAATTCACGTTGATAATATGGTGGAACCCAACGAGTACGCATAACAGTTTTCAAAGCAGCCCAAGTAGTTGGAATAGGATATAATCTACAATGTTCAGACCACCATACACATGCAAAACTAGTGAAAGCACAAACAGCAGCAGCAACCCGTCTCTCCTCAGGATATTGTAAACATGTAAATCGTTGTTCAGTTTCTAACTCCCAAGTAAGATATATATCAGGAACATATCTACCCTCAAATGGTGGAATATACAATTTCAGTTTAGGAATATGGACATCATCTCGTACCTGAGGTGGTGGTGCAGGCCTACCATTACGAATATATACCTGAGGTCGACCTGCTGGTGGTGGTGCAGGTGGCTGCACGTAGTGCTGATTTTGATCAACCTCATCCTCATAATCTCCCACATAATCATCCTCCTCCGCATCAGCAGCAGGAGCCACAGAAATATCAACAGCAGCACCAACAGTTTGGCCAAACGCAAGAGGAACACGGCTCGCTTGATAGAGGCAAAGGTGTCCCGTCTTTCGATGAGATGATGGATATCGCTTTGGTGGCAGTCGACTTTGACGATCCGACTACGAACGTGCGAGGACGTCGCGCCTTAGCAATCGCTAAACTAACTCCGAGAGGTTATTGACCACGCCGGAGCACGATCAACCTGACCATGAGGGTCTGTTTCCTGCGAGCAAAGGAAGAACAAGCAAGAAACTGAGATTGCAATCTGGATATTGCGAATATAAGATGAAAGCTTTATTGATCAAGGAGGGGTTCTGTGACGCCTTTGTCAGGTCGTTGAACACAAATGAAGTACGCGAAGTTGCAGCTATGGCGAACTTTTAATCTAAACAAAACCCAAAGTCTAAACGATGCCCTAAGGGCTGTATATATGGAGGAAGAGGGGGGAATTTCGTGGCCCTTGGTGGAGGGGTCCGAAATCAACCCTATCTCTTGTTTCCCCACACATACGGACTCTAAAAATAGCCTATACTTAGGTATTTCGAAATTACATGGGCCTGGCCCAATAATAAGGTGACGCAGCACCTAAAATAGCCTCGGGACGAAATTTATGAAGTGGCATCTTGTATATTTCGTCCAAGGCTTCATGCACCCATTATGGTGGCTTCAAAGTCCTGAAATCATCACTTGTAACTCCGTTCTTGTTCCCCTTGTGCATGCCATCATCTCCATGCTTGTTCTTGCTCCAATGTTCATCCTTCTCCAAGCTAGGCCCTTCATTTGTAAGCAAAACAAATGTATCCAATTTAGGCAGCATCATATTCTCATGAACATTAGAATCATTACCAAGAAACGAAAGTACCTGGTAATTTAGTTGGCGTGCACGAGCTCTAGTAATTGGTCCAGTATGTATAGCAGCAGGGGCTGTGGGTGTAACAATTGTATTGATGTCCTCATCATATGACCCGGCTGGAAATATGGCCCGGCTGGACTTGGCGGTTTACTTGAGACCCGGTTTACACTTGGCGATTCACTGGCGACCTGCCTTGACCAGACGGTTTACAAGCAACCTACCTGAACATTATGACTCACTAGTAACCCAGCGATGGGACAGACAGATGACAAGGCCCAAGGCCTAGAAGGCCGGTTTTATATTAATGGTGGGTCGGTTTAAGAGGAAAGGCGTGAGGAATATTTACCTTACAAGGAGTTAAGACTCGGACTTGTATCCGGTTTGTATTAGAAGGTAGACTAGTCCTAATCCTAATAGGACTCCACATGTAACCCGCCCCTTCAACTTATATAAGGAGGGGCAGGGCTCCCCGAAGGGGGACAAGCAAGAAGAAACAATCTCTAGGGCTAGACACAACTAAAGGGGAGCCCGTTTATGGCGACTCTCTCGTGATGATAATGAGACCTAGCCACAAACAACATGTAGGGTTGTTACCGGATGATGTTTCCCGGGGCCCGAAGCTGTCTAAATCCTTGTCTTGTGTTGCATCTCTCGATTCTGCTCAACCCCTCTCAAGCTACCACATAGATGCGTTGGCCTCACGACTAAGTCCTCACACTAGGACATATGCCGTGACGTTTCCATGACAGTAACCTAATGCTTTCGTGCACATCATCATATGTGTGTTTCACTCTATGTCTATGGATACTCTTGCATGTACCTTGTGGGACTAACCCGTGTAGGCATTGAAAGTGCAACTCATTCCAATGGATTGCTCAAATGATCTACATCAACATTGAGCATCCACATCCTCAACAACTACATAAAGTCATCATCGACAAAACCCGAAGTTAGGTCATCCCTCTCAAGGGGGGATATCACATCTAGGTGGAGCTTTGCTCTAAGGATTGAGCTAAAGCAACTCAAATGGTGTGAACACAACAATGCTTTATGTAAAAGTGGCAAACCCACTTGTGCTTAAACAATGAGTATGGCCTATGATCAAATGTTCTCATTTGACTCCTAAGTCAATATACTCATATATAGATGACCTAGTCATCGTCAATTGATTGATAGATGCTAGAGTGTTTGTGCATGTTTTGCCACATGTTTTATTTGCTGTCTTATTGTGTGAGCATGTTGAATACATAATTTTCTCATTCAAGGACATCCATTTTTAGTTTTCCTTGTTTTGTTTTCTTTTTACCAAATGGATGGAATGCCTAAGTTCTCCCTCTAGCTATCTATGCTTTTCTCGTCTCAAACTCTATTCATGCTACATCAGAAAGTATGAACAAGTCAAATTCGGACCCTCCAGGTGAGGAGCACTCGGAGCCACTGATCCATCAAGGGCTTAAACTTCCAAAACCTCTTAATGCATCTCGGTCAGACCAACTCATCCAACTCGGTCTCACCGAATTCATTAAGTTGATCTGGGTTTTCATCTTGGTTCAATCGATTTGAACAATTCGGTCACACCGAGTTGTAGTAACTGCTAGTAGTTTTGCATCTCGGTGCCATCGAGTCGTTCCACTCGGTCCCACAGATAGTGACTGGGTATATATATTCCGTGGTTTGAATTTTCGAAATTTCTTTAAACCTCTCAACCGCGCCTTCCCAGCTCTATCGCCCCCTTGGTTTCCGAATCGTCGCCGTCGTCGCCAGTGCCTCCTACCACTGGTCTCCATCGCCATCAACCGGAATCTCATCGCCGTTACTGCCGCAGCAAGTTCATCCCCAAGTTAGGGTACGAACATGACCTCTTTTGTGCGCTCCATTATTCCGATTCTTGCACAAAGATATTTGCCATTGTTCTTTCCATGAATGAGATTAATCTATCCACCGAAAAATTCCATTAGAATAGATTTAATGCAAAAACGTAGGGTTAGGTTTCCGTCGAACTCACCTCGGACAGACTGATGTAAGGATCTCGGTCTCACCGATTTGGATCAGGCCATTGCAAAAGTACAACTTGGTCTGACAGAAGTGTACTAATCGGTGTGAACGAAATCACTTTCTCTATGAAACCCTAGCATCTCGGAGTCACCGAACTGCATTTCGGTCTGACCAAACTGCATGTTTAGACTCTGTTTGTGCTTCGGAGTCACCAAGTTTGTCATATCGGTAGCTCCGAAATGCTTTCTGCAGAAAACTAAAATTAAGTTTTTGTATCAATATTTTGCAAAATAGCTGCACTTTGTGAAGCTCATCCACTCTATTTATACCCAACTATTCAGATGTGAGAGGGTAGTGACAACCAAAATAGGTCTGGAGAGCAAGTAAACCTCAATGAGGGCACTAGTCCCTAAAGCAGCTATGATGATAGTAGCAGAAGCACTCCAAGCAACTTGCCTAAGGCTGCTACTAGGCAAAGGAAGAAGAGAACTTCAGAATCCGAGGATGACGGTTTTGTCATTGAGGAGGAGGTGACCTCCAAGAAAATGGTGCTCAAGAAAGAGTATGTTGCTGTTGTTGCCACAAAGCCTGGAATGAAGGTGAAAGCTCCTTCTAAGAGGAAGCCTATGTCAAAAGCTAGAGCCTCCACTCAAGAAACATCTGCTGAACCAAGTGATGCAATAGAGAAGAAGAAGGAAAGAAAAAGAGGAAGATGGTTCAAGCTAGTTGATCCAATGGCTGGATTTGAAAGGCAC
>NW_021223859.1:0-566 GCF_002162155.2 Triticum dicoccoides
TCATCACTCGGAATGCCCGAGTATATTTCAGTCGGATTGCCCGAGTGGATTTCACTCGGACGCTCTTTGTCAGTTGAACTTTGCTCGGCCGCATTTTCTTGGTCTTGATGTTCATCGTTAACTGAACTGTGTTCAACCATATTACTTTGTTCTTGATGCTCATCAATATCTTTACCACGAAACTCACAAGGTAGCATGTAAGCTCCCTTACATCCAGAAAAATCTAACACGGCCAATTTGTTGTGTTTACCATTCCTTTGCTTGGCGAAACTTGCATCTTATGTATTGGTACACGCAGAAATAATTGGCTTGATGCACTCGACTTTAGCCGGCGATGCACTCGTCTGGAACGATGCACTCGACTGGCATGATGTACTCAGATGGGTCGATGCACTCGGCTGGTATGATGTACTCGGTATGGACTCTATGCACTCGGTTGTAACCGTCTCTGTGCTCAATCTGGTTTCAACTGAATCCAACATCGTCTTTTCTTTAAAGGAATCGTTCGACTCGGCTGTAGATGACTTATTCATATTTGACTCAGTTTCAACCGAATCAACCATATT
>NW_021223860.1:0-2381 GCF_002162155.2 Triticum dicoccoides
GGGGGGGGGTCCTAGGGGAGACCAATTTTGGCGCCGCCGCACAATTTCTGCTGACGTGGCTAGTGCGATCGGGTGCCATGTGTTTCGCCCTCGTTGGATTGAATTAGCACCTTTAAATGTGTGGTGGAGTTGGGAGGTGGCATGTGTATGTCCTTGCATGTAATTTAACTTTGTTCACTCTCTCATCTTAATGGAAGTACATACAATAGTCTTACATGTTCTTCAAAAAAGGCTATTAGTTCCTGTTTTGGTCTCTGTATTTAACGCTTGTGTATTGTCATTTCGAACCAGTTAATTTCAGTTATAATTTGCTCTTAATATTCCCAATTTCCCATCAGGTCTTTTTCGGTATGTTTGTGCTGTAAAACTAGCTTGTGACAACAATTTTTATGTAGTAAACAGTGCTGATCAGAAATTAATTACTCCCTTCATCCCGAAATGTAAGACTTTTTTGACACTATGATAGTATCAAAAAACGTCTTATATTTTGGGACGGAGGGAGTAGTTCTTACTTCTTTTGAAAGGTTTTAGTGTGTGCTGAGAACACCTGACGCCACCTTCGTCTTAAACTAGCTTTGTTACTAATAGTTGCTGATCGGAATACAAACAAACAGAAAATGTTCGTGAACTTTAGAGTATAATGCGATCAATGTGCTGCTACGTACACACTAGCTACAAACTGTATGTCCAGGCCCGGCCCTGAGGGAGGGCGAACGGGGCGGCCGCCCCGGGCCCCCGCTGCCAGAGGGGCCCCAAAATGCGGAAGTTCATGTATTGTCTTTGATTTCCTTTTTTCTATGATTTCCTTCCATAATCTGTGATTTCTTTCTTTAATCTACGATCCTATTAAATAGGGGCACTGTTTACTCATAATTTCCTTCCTTACCAGCGAAGCTGTGATTAGGAAACATGTAGCAGTTATTGTATGCGACTATTTAGGGGTAGTTATGAATAAAAATCTCTTAATTTCCTTCCTTCCACGAGACTACTAGCCTACAACCATGCGAACAGAGGCCAAAAGCGAGTGAACGGATCGGCCCTTGCGTGGCGATTGATATTCATCTCCTGTGTGTGCATGGCGCCACTGCCTAGAGTTATAGCAGGCCTGAGTCGGAGGAGTACATGACTGCCGGAGATAACCACGCCGTCGTCTCCCGTGCAATCATGCTAACTCTCCGGAGACAAGTTACAAAGACCCGCAAAAAAATGTATAGAAGTTACAAAGAACAGAAGGTATGTCTCTGAAATCTATTTATACATGTAGACTATCCCCTATAAGATTTTAGCATGATGATTAATCAAAATTTATAAATCATTATCATCATTGACTCTTCACTGTGGCAACTGCCCGCTGATAATTGTTTTATTAGATAGTTCTTATACATAGGTATGATTAGGGTTATTAATTTTTTAGTTCGGCAACATGCTTATAATTGAAATGGAGGAATAAGACAAGAGGCTTTACATATCAAAGCAGTGATCATGGGCATTTAAATCATCTGCTAGTCTTGCCGATGGACCCACTTGTAGATTGTGATAATCCTTTGAGGGGTTTGTACGGGGTATCTTCACCTAGACCGAAACTACAATTAGTCACCCCCTCAACCTACTGCATCTACTGAAAATATTGAATATGAAATTCCTTCGGGTATGATAGAACAACTGCTAGCCAGAGGAATATTTTGACATTCAGGTGGTCCCATCCCTTCCATGTAAGCCGCCAATCAGGGTCAGGGGTGGATCCATGGAAGAGCGCATGTAACATGAGGCGGCGGTGTATGCCCCACTGTCAAACCAACGCCAACGGCTGATGTCGGGCTCGGAGGAGAGGATGACTGAGCGTAGCGGTCTCCAGAGGTCGACGTACTCGACAGTGGCACAGACGCCCAGGGCTCCTCGAATGTCACCGATCCAAGGCCGGTGGACGAGGCCGTCATGAACTAGGCGCTTGTTACGAATAGTGGTGATCTCATATTCCATTAGTGTGCGTTTGTCCTTGCATGTAGTTAAATTTCTTCTCTCTTATCTTAAAGATGGAAAAGACATGCAACACTCTTACATGTCCTTTAAAAAAAACTATAGTTATTAGTTCCTGTTTTGATCTCTGTAATTAACCCTTATCTACTGTCTTTTCAAACTCGTCGACTCCAGCTTTACTTTAGTTCCAACTGCTCCCATCATGTCTTTGGGTCTCTGTGTAGCTGGTAACCGTAGTTTATGTAGAGATACTTATTATGAGTTTATGACTGGTTTTAGTAAGTACTCCATTTGTTTCAAATTACTCGTCATAGAAATAGATGTATCTACAACTAAAATATATCTAGATACGTCCATTCATGCGACAAATAATTCAGAACGGAATGAGTACATGTTAACAACAC
>NW_021223861.1:0-1263 GCF_002162155.2 Triticum dicoccoides
AGAAGATGGAATTGGAGTTGCATGTTGCCGATGTCGTCGATGATCACAAGATCAAGAAGGAGAAAAATGCGCTTGAAGATTAGAAAGATTAGAAAATATGCCATCGATAGTGAGGCTTGGTATCATTATGCTGTTGGATCAATTGTTACCTTAGTTGCGATCTTGATCGCATTTGTTATTGCATTTAAATGCTTTAGCTAGAGAGTTATTTGTTTGTTGCATTTAAGTGTTGTATGAACTTTATGTATGAACTTGTATTAATTTGGTCTATTCGGTGTTGTGTAATGAAGATGAGCCGGCAATGGATGTACGATGACCGATGCTCTCCCCAGTTCGTTGAGGGCGTTCATACTTTTCTGCTTGCGGCTGAGGCAAACAAGCGGGCGGATGGTTTTATGCCTTGTCCATGTGCTGGCTGTAAGAATGGTCGCAATTACTCTATGTCAAGAACCATTCACGTCCACCTGTTTGAGTCCGGTTTCATGCCCCACTATAATGTTTGGACCAAGCATGGAGAAAGAGGGGTTATGATGGAAGACAATGAAGAAGAAGAGGACGACGACAGCTATCCTGGCCATGGGTTCCCTGAATACTATGATACAACAATGGGGGAAGAAGCTGAGACGGTAATGCGGGAAGAAGCTGAGCCGGCAATGCGGGAAGAAGCTGAAGAAGAGGCATCAGATGAGCCCGTTGATGATCTAGGTCGGGCCATTGCCGATGCAAAGAGAAACTGCGCAAGTGATTTGGAGAAGAAGAAGTTGCAGCGCATGTTAGAGGATTACAAAAAATTGTTGTACCCGAATTGCGTAGGTGACAAGAAAAAGCTGGGCACCACACTGGAATTGCTGCAATGAAAGGCAGAGAATGGTGTATCTGACAAGGGATTTGGAAAGTTGCTGGTAATGATAAAGGATATGCTTCCAAAGGACAATGAATTGCCCGAGAGTACGTACGAAGCAAAGAAGGCTGTCTGCCCTCTAGGGTTAGAGGTGCAGAAGATACATGCATGCCCTAATGATTGCATCCTCTACCGCGGTGAGTACGAGGATTTGAACGCTTGCCCGGTATGTGGTGCATTGCGCTATAAGATCAGCCGCGATGAGCATGGTGATGTCGAGGGCGGCGCCCCAGGAAGAAGATTCCTGCCAAGGTGATGTGGTATTCTCCTATAATACCACGGTTGAAACGTTTGTTCCAAAACAAAGAGCATGCCAAGGCGATGCGATGGCACAGAGAAGACCGTAAGAAAGACGGAAAGTT
>NW_021223862.1:0-1021 GCF_002162155.2 Triticum dicoccoides
TACGTCAGGCAGATTTATGACTAACTAGATCATTGACGGTGCGCGTTGCTGCACCCGTGTTTTTGTGCAATAAATATATGGATGCTCACACATGAAACATAATTCTTTTTTTCAACATAAGTATCTTATTAGTTAGTAATGGAGATAAATATTATATATATTCAGTAAAAGAATGTTCAGATGCACGAAGTGGCTTTGGATGACAACAAAACAATCTACACTTAGTAAATAAATATAACTAATCAGTACTGTCGAGATGGAAAATAAGCAGCGTCACAAATAATCATGCAGCAATCGACATAAATTGTCATCATAGATTGTATACATACTGCATTAACGAAAACTTCACAGACCTCCCAAAGACACCATGTCTGACATGTCATATAACAGGTAACTGCTTCTCATTAATTATACATGTATTGTTTCATATATATAGTAGGGGAAATGCCTTCAGGCAAAAGCGAGCTTATAACATTTAAATCAGATATTGATGTAGAATAGGTTGTACAAGCTTTTAATAAGCATTTTCAATACCTTCTAAAGCAAACTCCATCGATTCTTCATATAAAAAAAATGTATATCACTAATATTTGGGATAAACTTCGAGGAAAAAGTTGTGTATATTATAAGTATTGCTTAATGTAAGCAAACATCTTATACTGCTACCAGAACTTGGAGGCATTGTAAAGATTAGATGAACATACTGTTTAGAAACTACAAAAATAACTTAGAAGTCATCTGAGCAACAACCAAAATGTTCCCGTGGATAGCTAAAAAGTTATTATGGAGACAAGAAATTCCTCTAGTACCTATTTAGTTTGTTAGATAACTGAGACTTTCCGCTTGGCATCCAATGGCAATATAGAGACATGCCAGAAATAGTGCAGCAACGCTACAATATTCTGGAGTTGCAGAACAAATAATAATTTAGTTACCAGTCCCTCTTCACTGTATAATTGCATTGAGCACTCAGAGTTACCAGAAGAAGAATCAGAATGGTGGAAACTTTGATGAAACCTGG
>NW_021223863.1:0-2217 GCF_002162155.2 Triticum dicoccoides
GCTACGTGCCATAGCCCGCTATTTAAAACATTGGCACAAACACACGCTAACGGTCAGAATTATTCAGAGAACTGAACTTTGGTAAGTCTGAATCTATGTGTGAGCAGATTATAAATCACAAGCCCCGCCGCACCCCTTGCGATGGCCGCTCCTAGCCGGCGAAGTGAGTCTCAGGAATCTCACCACCACCGCTCGCTGGCAAGCCGTCACTCCGTCCATGTCAGCGGCGGCGGCGGGCAACAACAACAGCAGAGAGTTGGTAAAGGTAGTAACTCTGTTCTGTTATCACCTCTTTTGTTTATTCTTTTGCCTCACGCAGTACCTAACAGCAGAGAGTTTGTTTAATGGTTAATTAATTTAGGTCCCGTAGTAAATTAGTCTTGTACCTAACGCATCCACTGCACCTAACCAACTACTAACCATTGCACCTATATTATTATGGAAAGAAGGAAACTTCTTGGCAATTGCTGTGACGATAAGATCCAGTCGAGCACGCCACCAGGAAGGTCGTATCCCCATTACCCCCACCCACCCCTCTTCTGCGCATCCCACACATCGACAAGATAGAAGCGCGAGCAGCTCGAGCAGGAGCCATGGCGGGCATAGGGGCCATGATTGCCGCAGCACTTTTGAAGGAGGTGGTGCAGCAGATTGGTTCGTTGGTGGGAGGTCAGATCAAGCTGCAGCAGAACTTGGACAAGGACCTGAACGAGATGAAGGCTACCCTTGAGTCCATTGAGGCGCTCCTACAGGACGCTGAGCACGCCAACACCAACAATTCCATGCGTTTGTGGCTCAATCGTCTCAAGGACGCCATGTATGGCATCGCCGACATGATTGATGATTTTGAGGCTGAGCCAACACGCAAGATAACTCTTAACCATGCTTCTTCTTTTTTCTTTTTCTTTTTTTGCGAAAATACCCTGTATTAAGCTTTAAGGAAAACTAGATGATACCCCGCACGTTATTGCAGGAATATTTTGCAACATATTTCAATATGATTGATATGAAACATGAATATTTGAAGTAATAACATAAAAAGCTAAAACTGAAAATACATATAATTTATTATGTTTGATTGCTATATAGTTTGTAAATTTTTTATTAAATATAAATAGCTTAACATAATGGAAATTCTTATCTATGTTTGCATGTTGAAATGAATCATAATTTTCATGCATGTTTAATGATGAAGTGCCATGTTTGCATGAGAGACATATGATAGTGGGGTGGGCCTTTTCTAATGCCTGTTGTGGGATGATGTGGCATGCTTGCTTGTTGAGATAAATAGTTAATGGGGCTAGTTATTTAGATATAGAAGATTTGAGTACAAGCAGTGGAACAATTGCATAAGAACCCTTGGAAAAAGGAAAATAACAATAAAGCCATCGAGCTGTCTTCCTCCACACATCACATAGGACCTCAACCTCCTCCGGGTGCCACTCGGAACTCAAGCAGGAACGTGCATGACTGGACGAGGCCCACATGCCGCATTTGCCCTCCCTAATGCCTATAGGCTACTGTGGACCGTTGAACAACCATGGGCGGATCGAGTGTGGGGGTCATGGGGGCCATGGCCCCCACAAACATTTTGCAAAAAGTTTTTTTACTAGTGCATGCATATGTAAATATCCATTATATTAACTTTCACTACAGGAAAAACTGTGTGTAGAGACGTTTATTTCTATAGCTAAAGACGCGTTATTTCATCTCTAGGAAAAACTAGAGTCGATTTAGTAAAGCGTCCTTCGAGCGTCTCCCCACGGACCGTCTCAAAATAGGTAGACACGCTTTGTTAGCGTGTCTACATGGTATGAGACGCTATATTGGGACGTTCAAAATCGTCTATACAAAAACAGAGACGTTCTATCACATGCTTGTATCGCGCCTCTACTCATGTGGGCCCATTGCTTATAGATGCTATGTTGAGACGTCATATTCGTCTCTTAATGTGAATTAGCTTCTTTGTGGCTATGCAGTATTTTAATTTAATCGATATTTGATTATTAATATTACCTTGTATTCCTCATTTCAAATTCAGTTACTTTATTATGATAGGGATGCATGTGTAGATTGATCAAATATCAATATATAAGGGCATCAATCCACATCAGCAATTGCATTGGCAAGCAACCCATTCTTAGAATTAGCATCCTTTGTAACAAATATAGGAACAAATACATCCACTAAAAGTGTATGGAAACATGGAGTTCACAA
>NW_021223864.1:0-564 GCF_002162155.2 Triticum dicoccoides
AATAATTAGCACCAACAAAATAAATTATTTTAGATACCATGATCCATCCTTCCGTTGACTATTCTCAATAAACATGGAACAATGTTTTATGCACTTTCCTATCTCATCTTTGCGGTACCCTGGGTAATTTTCACTAAACATAATCAAGGCTTCAAGAACCGATGATGTGCATTCGACCGATCTGTTAATTATTTAAGTACATAAATTAGCTCTTGGAGTATTTAGAATGAAACGTAATAAATGATATTTTCTAGTGGCAAGATGTTTTTCTCTTACGGATAGTCGACCATAATATTCAGAAATGACTCAGAAGGGTTGAGAACCTATTTAAATAAAATCCATGTTAGTGTTGTGTCAGGTAAGACATGCTAAAACAACAATTTCATTTGTCCATTCTGAATTGATATAAAATAAACAAGAATGAGGAATAACTTATTAGCATAGAACTTAAAAGTAGAGCAAAATGGATCTTGGAAATTTAAGTTCATTCCCCAATTTGAACTATTAGATTATGCTACAACCTTTTTTCATATTCATGTGCCTATTTGTGTTCTAGTATTAATA
>NW_021223865.1:0-1312 GCF_002162155.2 Triticum dicoccoides
CATTGGTCCCGGTTGGTGGCATGAACCGGGACTAAAGGACCAAAGGCTTCCCTTTAGTCCCGGTTCATGCCACCAACCGGTTCATGACACCAACCGGGACCAATGAGGTGCCTATATATACCCCCTCGCGCAAGAGCAGAGCACAGTGCTCTGTTTTTTCTGGCCGAGGGGGAGAGGGCTTTGTGGTGCTCTAGCTCACCTCCTATGCACATGAGGTGTTCGATGGAATGCCCGAGCCACACTACTTAAGCTTTCTCCTCTCGAAGCTCGATCTCCAAGCTCCATTTTCCTCGAGATTTGTCTAGATTTAGCGGTCCGTCACGCCCCGTCCCCGTCTTCACCGCCGTCGATCACCCGCGCCGATCTCATCACCGACACCACCGTGGTGAGCCTCTTGTTCTTATCTTCTTTCTGAAAGGAAAAATATTCTTACTTGTATGTTTAGATAGATACTTGTATCATTTTCTTACATTTATTATTGCATCTTATATAGTGCGATGGTTTTGGTATCCGCCCCCGTCGGCCCTCGTCCTGTCTATGATTCGGATTTGGTATGTATATTATCTTTATAACTATTGGTTCATTTATTGTTTATGAAAATTATGCCGACCAACGTGACATAGATTTTATTTATCTAGGATGTATGTGAATTGAAAATGCCAACCGACCCTATTGTCGAGAGGTTAAATTTAGTTGAAGAAGAAAACAATTTGTTGAAGGAAAAAATAAAAAAAATTAAGGAGGAGAAGATGATATTGGAGTTGCATGTTGCGGATGTCGTCGATGATCACAAGATCAAGATGGATGCAATGCGCTTGAAGATTAGAAAAATTAGAAAATATGCCATTCATACCGAGGCTTGGTATCATTATGCCGTTGGATCAATTGTTACCTTGGTTGCGATTATGATCGCATTTGTTTTCGCATTGAAATGTTTTACATAGTTTCAATGTATGGTTTAATTAATTAGATGCTCTAGAGAGCTATATGTTATTAGATGAGAACTATGTATGCACTTTGGTTTTAATGTGATGATGAACTTCTATTAATTTGGACACTTAATTATATATAATGCACGCAGATGAACCGGCAATGGATGTACGGTGACAGACACACCCGCGAGTACATTAAGGGCGTGCATGAGTTTCTCGATGCGGCTGAGGCAAACAAGCAGAATGGTTTTATGTGTTGTCCATGCACTGAATGTGGGAATACGAGGTCTTACTCTAACCGGAAAATCCTTCACTCCCACCTGCTTTACAAAGGTTTCATGGCACACTATAATGTTTGGACGAGGCACGAAGAAATAGGG
>NW_021223866.1:0-1008 GCF_002162155.2 Triticum dicoccoides
CCCCCCCCCCTGTGGACCGCCTTTTCAGTTTAAAAATAAAAAAAATGATAAAAATGTCAAAAAATAAAAGAAAATAAGTTTTCCATGTCATATGTGGTCTAGTTGTTGGGAAAAATTTACAAATATAAATTTCGACTTTATTTGCAAAATATCTCTGGAAATTTGTAAAATGGGCATAACTTTTGCATACGAACTCGGATTAAAAAGTTTTATATATGAAAAATCATCTACTCGAAAAGTTACATCCGAATTTAACTGGGGGAACCCCGTTAAATATTTTCAAAATCCCCACAAACCTAACACAAAAAAAGTTACTGGGCTTTCAAGATCTAGAGCAAAAAAATTCAAAAAAAAGGTTTGGGATACTTCGTACGTATGCATGACCGATTTGGGATGATTCCAAGGGAAACAAAACAAACCTTTCTCAAATTCATGGCGGCAACTTACACCTAATGCACGTGAACTTGGAGAAAGTCACTTCTTTCATCCAAGCATAAGCTTCATGAACGGAACACGAAGGCATTGCTTACAAGGTTTTCAACACTAGGTTCATGTTCAACATGAATCATGGGGGAGACAAAAATGCTGCTGATGGGCTCAACAACAACTCATCCGAATTTTCCATATTACTGGACTTCCACCATCATGTGAACACGATGATAGCAATGGTCATACCAAAAGATGTAATGGTGTATGCTCGAGGGATCAACCACGTGTAAGACAACATTACGAAAATCGTTGGTTCTGATTTGACTTGATGATAGCCCATACTCAAGTCATAGTCTTGACAAGGCAATAGATCCAACAACTGATCACGAAGACCAATCAATGGAGATATCATCTTTCTTCAACACACACACACGCACAAAAGATATCCCTTAATATGAACTAAGTCAGACAAGCTTTTATCTTCCAACTCTCCAAGTTGTTGTTTAGCTTAACCAACTAGCTCAGGGAATCCGACACAGATTCATGGAGAAAGGGTGGCTTACAAGAAACCCCCCCCCC
>NW_021223867.1:0-1620 GCF_002162155.2 Triticum dicoccoides
TTAGTAGTAGGTATTCTATCCCTGGGTTTTGAACCCGAGATTCACCCTACTTGCTTCATGTTGATAGTTTTGCTCGTTCCTTAAGGTTATTAGCAACCTTTGCATTAGTCCTCGATGTTCGTGGTATTCCTTTCTTCCAAATACTATGAACCGCTTATGGCAGATGTTCCTCGCTGATCGAAAGATCACAATCAGAGTGCTCTCGATGGGTTCTCGATTCTATATTGTGACTCTGCCAGTTCTACCTTTCTGTATGGGTTATCCGGAAGAAATATGTGGAATTCGTTCGACATGCTAAACCATGCACCCACAACTCAGAAAATCGTGTGTTCCTTGAGTTGTCCCTCTTTAGTTGTCTTCTGACCCTCGTCTATCAATTGATAGTCAAGATTATGTGTGCATTCGTTCATCGATGCCTATTACTCTTGTGGTCCGTCAAGCCATTCTGTCCTGAATGACTTGGAGAAACAAACTCCAGTACCTCATCCATATCTAGGATTGGGTTAAAGTAGTTGTATTCCGCAGATCAAATGCCAATCCAGCTTTTGGTTCTGCTCTACCTTGGAGTATTACATATTTTATATCGAGATTGTTATAGGAATTGCACACCATCCCATGAACTCTTGGTACAGTGATACTTCTTGCCATCACTGTTCATTCCTCGGCCTTCGTGTTGATGCAACCGGAATACCGACAAATGAATTGTGATGTGTGAAATCAATACTGCTAGCAACTCTGTTGCTTGGTAGTTAAAGGATAATAATTTCATTCTTAGTATGTTGGGTTTCGAATCATCCTTCTAAGACTGATCGTGCTACCTAGTCCTTATTTCGGTGCACCCTTCGATTGATGAGTTAGGATCTTGTCAAGTCCTCACTCATTTGATCATATCGTCTTGCCCTCAAAAGCAAGATTGTTCTCGAGCTTAGTAACATACCGGTGGTTCGTGACTTTCCAAATATCTTCTCGGAAGTATTACCAGGTTGTCACCTGACCGCTATGTTGAGCTCGTGATCAAGTTGGTTTCTTGTAAACCACCCCTTCTCCAAGAATCCGTGTTGGATACCCTGAGCTAGTTGGATAAGCTAAACAACAACTTGGAGAGTTGGAAGATAAAAGCTTGTTCAACTTAGTTCATGTTAAGGGATATCTTTTTGTGTGTGTGTGTTGAAGAAAGATGATATCTTCATCGATTGGTCCTTGTGATCAGTTGCTGGACCTATTGTCTTATCAATCCTTTGATTTGAGTGTGGGCTATCGTCAAATCAAATCAGAACCAACGATGCTCGTAATGTTGTCTTATTCGTGGTTGATCCCTCGAGCATACACCATTACATCTTTGGTCTGACCAATGCTATCACCGTGTTCACTTAACTATGGAATTCCTTTTAAAAGGAAACCTAGATGAATTGTTGTTGTGCCCATTGACAACATCCTTGTCTTCTCCATAATTTTACTGAACATTAAGCTAGTGTTGGAAACTTTTGAAAGCATTTGCTCATGCTAGCTCGTGAAGCATATGTTCGGATGTAAGAAGTGATTTCCTCTAGTTCGTGTGCATTTGATGCAAGTTGCCGCCGTGGACTCGAGAAAGTCAATGTTGCTTCCTCTGGAATCATC
>NW_021223868.1:0-13655 GCF_002162155.2 Triticum dicoccoides
CCCAGCGATTGCCTTTTGCTCCAACCTAAACACCTAAGAGACAGCGAGGCTGGATGCTTTGCTAGATCTGGTGAACCAGGTTGCCTTGTCTGATGAGCCCAACAGGGTGTCGTGGCATCTAAACGCTTCCGTAAAGTTCTCCATTAAATCCTTATACCACAAATTGTGCCAAGGGACGGTAACGGTACAAAGAGAGGCTAAAGGACTTTGGCAAGCCCGCATCCCGCTGAAGATCAAAGTGTTTCTTTGGCAGATGTTCCATGACGGCTCCCTGCGTCTATTAACATAGCAAAATGGAACGGTCCTGCGACGGGCCTGTGCGCGTTATGTGGGAATACGGAGAACACAAATCACGTGTTCTTCCTATGCCCACTGGCTAGATTTGCCTGGAGCATTGTGCGCGAGGCGGCAGGCGTCCTCTGGGACCCGCGCTCCTCCGCTGATCTCGTAGGGCTCCTTGATTCAGTCCAGGGACAACTTAAGCGTGTGATGCGGACTAGTATAGGGGCGCTATTATAGTCCTTATGGCTCACTCGCAATAAACATACCATTGAGGGCATCCTTCCGTCGCCCCCAGCTAACATCATTTACAAATGCTCAATCCTCATGCAGCAGTGGAGTCCATTGGCGAAGCGGAAGAACTCTGAGATCATGAAGCACGCACAAGAACGAATTCACCAAGTGTACGTGGCGGCTAGGGAGCCGGCGATGCCTGCCTAGGGTGGGAATGCCCTTTTGTTTCTGCGAGCATGTGTGCTCAGTTGCTTAGGCCCATGGCCTTGTAATTTACTCGCTGCCATGCGTTTGAATCCCCCAGACTTCGTGTGTTGTCGTTGCGCTTAGGGCTTTTGGTCTTTGTAACGGCTCGATCGATTGCTACTCTGCCTATTTCGTGTCAGCTTTATTAATTTAAAGACGGACACTTCTAGCATCTTCGTTCTAAAAAAATATTAGTTTCGGTCATACTTATCATCACGACTTGGGAAATAAGAACAAATACTTTTCCAAGCCCATTGCATCATGAAATATGCATGAAATGGATATTGACTCAATTTAGCTAAGTTTTTGGCTTGTTGGACCAGACAGTTACGGCTTGTCACAGCGTCTGCCTTCTTGGAAGCACTTTTTGGACCTCATATCCGCTGGAGAGATCTCAAATGCGTAGCGGTGTTTGATCACCGTGTAGAATCACCGTGTAGAATCACCGGGAAGGATCATTTTCTTTGGAGAACCCTTGGATCTGGGTCTCTCGGATCGAATGATCGTGTTATATGGCGTCACACTCCCTCTTGGGGTGGGGGGTCGTTCTTGGAGCAAGTGCTAGTTGGAGGGGTCCATAGGTGGAGCGGTGTCATTACTACCGCGTTGACAATGACGGTCCTTGGCAGCATGGTGTAGCGGAGTCTCAGCATCTGATGTGTCTTGATGGACGAGCGTAGGGCGGCGGCCCTATGTAGCGTCGTGGTGGCCTTGATGACATAATGGACCAACAAGGTGAATGCATTGATCGCTCCTGCTCCGGTGCTCCCCCTAACCTAATTTCGGAGGGGTATTTTTGTCCCCGCGAATTTGTTTTTTCCTGGCCCGCCGTAGCCCAGATCCAAGCCCTGTCTAGCCCTGTATAACCCGGACCGTATACGTATAGTACCCTGGTCTGAAAAAAACATCACATGACCCCACATCCACGTAAGACCTGCCGAATCCAATCAGTCACGCGAGCAGCTCCATCAATCTCGCGAGCATTGACGCAGCTCCATAAGTCATGTAGTAGATCTCCATGGGCGGCTATCTCGTCGCCAGCGATCTCGTCGGACAGCGGGCGCGACAACATCGTGAATCTCCAACGATCGTGCACAGGTACCGCATCCCGCGTCCCCCCTCTAGTCTTGCTCGTGGCAACATCGAACAAACTGCCGCCGCGCCAGTGGCACTGGTAAACCTAGCAGAGCGGGTAACCTAGCTACCCGGCAGTGCATGCGATCGTGGATCTTGTTCCGGTAGTGCTGCTTCTCGTGATCTGGGTTCATGTAGCGTCGGTTGCCGTCGGCTGTGCGCACCACCAGTATCGTTATTTGATGTGGCGGCTAACCTAGGTATCCGGCAGCAGAGGTAATCACAGATCTAGCTAGGTTTTGAGATCGTGCAGTTCCTCGCGATTGAAAGTGATCACGACGGGTGCCATGGCCATCTTTCTTACTAAGTTTGGCAGATCTGAACGGCCTCGATTGCATTTGTTTACATAACATCCGTGATCGTGTGCTATGTGTTTTATATTTCATCATTGATAATGTTTGCACATGTGATGATACATATTATTGGTTGTAGGAAATGGCGGACGAGGAGTTAACCGATATCATGGTAGCCATGGAGTTTGGAGAACTGATGAAAGACTGGATAGAAGATTGGTCAGATGATGAAAATTCAGATCATGAAGATCGGTCAGAGAATGGGAACGAATGGGACGATCTTAATGTGAGTGGCATTGTCATGTTGTAATTTTTTAGTGGCATCCGACAACATTAAATATTTGTGTTGAAAATTTATAGATCGATGAGCTTGATAATGATCAGGAAAACAACTCGGAGCTCTCGAATGAAGATTACATCAGTCAGGTACGTAAGTGAAAAAATTTGTTGGCATGCAAATTGAATTTCTTCTGGAATATTATATGATAAGTAATTATGTATTTGTGTTGTATTTTTCAGTTCATTTCCGAATGTCATAATGCGTACGACTATTATGGTGAATCAGACGCAGAGACAGGCCTTAACGACGAATCATTAGATGCACCTGGTTCTGGGCAGTCCGAGTCGTTGGTCATCATGAGTGAGGTATGTGTGTAATCAATGTTCTATGGAAGTAAGTGATGTTAAACCATAGAAATCTGTTTTCATGGCTGTGGTTTGATTGTGTAGGTGACACAAGATGATGGGGCAAAGAATGTTCAAGATACTACCAGTGCAGATGATAAGAGGGATATGTTCATGCAGATACTGGAAATGACCTTTACGTCTCACGATGCTGCGTATGATTTCTACAACAGCTATGCTAGAGATAATGGTTTCAGCATTAGAAAGAATAAGGTCAGGTATAGCAAAACAGAGTCACGTCATATGCATTATAGGCGGTTTGTTTATTCAAGACAAGGGAAACGTGACAGCAAGTAGCTAACTGAGGAAGGACACAGCCGTAGGCTCAGAGCCGAGACACGCTGCTTTTGCGAAGTGCACCTGACCGTCAAGCTTGACCAAAAGCGTGGGGTTTGGTATGTTGAAAGTTTTGAGGACAAGCATAGCCATATGTTGGCAGGACCGGACGAGGTACCTTTTCTTTGGTCCCACAGAAAAATCAGAGAGTACCAGAAGCATGAGATAATGTCCATGGGAGCTGCAGGGATTAGAATTCACGACATGATGGATTGCTTCATCAGCAAACATGTATGGTACGGCGGTGTTGGTTTTACCAGGCATGAAATATACAACCTTTGCGCCAAGGAGAAGAGGAAGCTGCTTTCAAATGGTGATGCTGCCACAGCCATAGGCATCATGTCCAGTAGGAAACAGAGGGATCCTAGCTTCTTTTTCGAGTACAGGCTAGATAAGGAAGGACATTTGAATAGGATGTTCTGGTGCGACTCCCAGTCTCATCATGACTATAGGACTTCGGCGACGTGCTTGTATTTGACAGCACGTACAAGATGAACCGCTATGGTATGCCATTCATACCTTTTGTTGGTCTTAACAATCACCGGAAGATCACTATTTTTGGTTGTGCCATAGTTTTGGACGAGACCGAGGAGACATACGTGTGGCTTCTGCAGACTTTTTTGAGGTCCATGTGTCAAAAGATGCCTAAGAGTGTTATCATAGACGCCGACGCTGCGATGATCAAGGCAATTCGCGAAGTCTTGCCAGACGTGTGGCACCGTATATGTACGTGGCACATAGAGAAAAATATGAAGATTCACCTCAGTCGCAAGTCCTTGTAGGAGTTCCGAACTCTTCTGTACTACAGCACGTCCACGGCAACATTTGAGGAGAGATGGCATGCATTTTCCAAAAGATGGCAGTCGAAAAAAACTGTAACATGGTTGATGCGGATGTATAAGAAGAGGAGACTGTGGGCCGCGGCATATCTAACAGAGGGGTTTTGGCTTGGCATGAAAAGCAGCCAGCGGAGTGAAAGCCTGAACTCATGCCTTCACCTCCACCTAGACGGTAAAATGACCCTGGTGGATATGATTTTGCACTATGAGAATGATGTTGTGCGTATCCGTGAAAACGAGGCGCGAGATGACTGCACGGCCTCACAGAGTTTACCGGTGGCAGTTACTAGCTCGAGGGAACTTGAGGTAGCTGCTTCTCACGTCTTCACTCCAGCAAACTTCTATATGTTGCAAGATGATCTTAGAAAAATTGACGGCATGGAGATTATAGAAATAAAGCTGGGAGACGGATCACAGCAGTACATCGTGGCCTGGAAGAATAACCGGAAGCGCCATTTTTGGGTGGAGTATACACCAGTAAATTCCGCAGAAACTATAAGGTCCAGGTGTAGAAGAATGATTCGAAAGGGTCTACCTTGCAAACACATATTCCATGTACTGAAGCACTTGAACCTATCTGAAATACCAAAGTGTTTAGTTCTTATTCGGTTCACGAAAGAAGCAAGGTTGGGACTGCCCGTGAGGCGCACAAGCGATCTATTGGGATTTGGTTGGACTGGGGCCGGGGAAAGAATGAAATATAGCCAGGTCAGTGTGTTAGCGTCCGAAGCTATGCATGCGGCATGCAAACACCCTACTTTGTGGGATCAGTTACAAGAGAGTTTGAAGGCTGTGATAGCTAAGAGTCATGAGTATGATCTGCTACAGGAAAATTTGTTGAAGCAAACAAATGACATCAGTAAGTGTGCAGTTGAATATGTGGACGATGGTGAAGGCAACATGATTGAGGTTAAAGATCCTATGAAAGTGTCAAGCAAAGGTGCAACAAAGGTAGATGAGAGCCGCCCTGTCTCGAAATATGGTAGACCACTCTCTTTTGATGTGTTGAAAACCCGGTGCGGCGCTTGCAACTTGGTAGGACACACTAGACGTAGCAAGAAATGCAAACTAAATCAGAAGTAAGTGTTTGTATGCATTGTGGATTATTAAATTTTGTATCATTCATTAACTTAGCTTGTCTTCTATCATGTGCAGAAAAGTGGAGAAGGAACAAGAGTAGAACACTTGCTTCAATTTTTTACTGTGTTAATCGACCGGCTCATACTTTGGCTAAGGTAGCTGTAGGCGCTTGTGTTTCTTTGGTTTGGAGGCTTTCGCCCCCTGATTGTATCCTTAATGTATTAGTAGACGAGATCCCAGTCTTTGTTTAAATAAAGTAAGATGTTTCCCTCTAAACAAAAATCAAAAAAATTCTTTACTGTGTAATGACCGGGGCGGGAGGTAGAAAGAATATTGTACATTTCCCCTGCCCACGTCCTAAATGCCATTAAATAAGTAGTTGTACCACTCTCCTCCACACCACACACTCACGCACCTCCCACGGGCGCCGGTTTGAACTCCCCTCTTATCCCCACCTATAGTAGATCGAGAATACCCTCGTCGGTGACCGCTACAGCCGCCTCCATGGAGAGAAGCCTCGGCTGGCAGAGAGCGATGATGGACCTCGCCGGCGATGACGAGGGGTGGCGCGCGCAGCAGACGGGGGTGTGCGGCTGGTTCCCCAGCATGGAGATGTTCGTCAACCACGCGCGTGGCCTCGTCAAAGTCCTCACCGACGCCGAGAGGAAGCGCGCCTTCCCCTACGGCCGCAGCGTCCCGCCGGCTGTCCAACTCGTGTGGGCAATGCGAGAGGCCACGCTGAGTGACTCCCCTGTTCAGCGTGCAAGGTGGTGGATGTACCACTCCACCACCATGACGCTACGGCCAGATTCAGCACGCGTCGCGTCGAGGGCGGACCGCGTCGACGTCGATCTCGCTCTCCCTGCGCCCGTCAGCCCGGACTACCAGGTCCGCCACGTGTCGAAGCCAGTGCTGCCATTGGGCTCTGATGTCGTGGAGGACGACGTGGAGGAGGTACTGGTCATCCCTGATGACCATGAGGAGGACGAGGAGGACGCTGTGCAGATGGTAGCGTCGGTCGCCGTCGAGGGTGGCAAGACAATGCCCATCGATGTCGAGCTCCTTCCCCTCCTCCCTGACATAGTGAAGGTGGAAGAAGAGGAGGTGGCTCAGGATCAGGTGGCGCAGCTGTCGAACAGAACAGCGGTCAAGAAGAAGGCTTCTCCGTGTGTGGTGCGCCGCTCACGCCGCCTCAAATTTCTGAAGAAGTGAAGATGGGCATAGTTGTTGAAGGAGGAGGAAGCTGCTGGTTATCTTAAGTTAGGTATGCTGTTATATGTTTTAGCATATAAGTTAACATTATTTTGGGTTTGATGTTGGTTAGGTATGCTTTTATATGTAAGCATATAAGTTATGCAATCGGTACGATTTGGTCGGGTTCTTTGTGGCTGAAGAAATGAATATCTACTGGTCACCCTAAGTGTCAAGTTCAGTTAAATTTCAGAATATTGAATATGTACTGTTGCTTTGCTTCAGTGTTGCATGGAAGCTGCTAGATGTTCCTCCTATGTTGCAACAAGACAATGAACTGGGCTGCTGCATAAATCAGTAGTGTTGCTAGGTGATGTGCCCATGTGCATCACATGCCAAATATAGAACATTCCAAAAGTGCATTGTCTGTCAAATATAGGACATGCCAAAAGTGCATTGTCTGCCAAATATAGAACATGCCAAAAGTGTATTGTCTACCAATCATGATGGCCCCATGTTATTTATGATGCAATCTCTGTTACACTTTGCCCATAAACTGAATAGCAAATAATTCAGCAGCATTTCATCATGTCAATTACAATGATGTCAATAACTTTATGAACAATCTACTTGCTAACTATGACAACAATCATAATGGCAAGCAGGCCAAGATACAGAAGACCTCCAAATCCTAAAATCCCATCCCTATAGAGCAATATCTCCTTGTGCATCTTAACCATTGCCCTCTTTTCTTTCTCATTCCTTTTAATTTCAGCTTCATATTCTGTAATCTTAGTCTCCAGTTTCTTGTTCTTCATGGCAAGATACTTAATGACTGACTTTGCTTTGCTATCCCACTCCCCATCAACCCATTCAAAATACTCAGAAGTGATATCATCCTCAATAAATCATGAGCAATTCAAGTCATTTTATAACTGAACTTGCCGCTGCAAGCGTTAAACACTGAACTTTTTTGCACCTTGACCGCAATAGCAGTACTAGTTTGAAGATCATGCTCAGTAGACTAACCTCAAACACACATCCCCCGAGTGCGCTGCCAAAATTGTCTGCATCTACGTAGACACGGCCACTAGGAGTTTCCTGATGACCACATATATGGAGCTTGTCATGGCGACATGTGATGAATTATGGGCGATAATGCTGGGATGTAAAGAACAACGGTAAAGAACTTACCTTTTTGCCACCAAAGTGTAGCACTGAAGAAACCCTAGCCGTGGGTTCTCCCGGCCCGCCGCCGCCCACTAAACCCCCTTCCCCTGTTCCACTAGATCCGTCGCCGCTGCCTCCTGTGCCACTGAATCCGCCCCACCTGCTTGCAGGACCCAGGGTTCGACCTAACTTGCGGTCGCCACCGCTCTTCTCGCCGCAGCAGCCGCCGCTCGACACCCAGCCCGCTGTCATGCTTTCGCCGTCGAGATTTGGAGGCGCAAATAGAGATGGAGGGATAGGGATTTGGAAAGGGAAACGAGAAAAGGGGAAAGATCGATGTGAACCTGGCAAAATGGGCTGGTGTAGCGCTGCCGGGAAGATAGCCCGCCTGTGGGGCCCCTCACGTGGTTAGATGGGCCGTGCCTGGCATTATGGTGAGTACATAAAAAGTTAATTATACATATAATAAAAAAACAATGGGTTTGTAAAACAAAATAGAAAAACATGATGCCTGATAACACGCGATAGAGCCAACGAGCTGACATGACTAATTTTGATTAGTGTAATATTACATTTTGGCTCGATATATTTACTTATCTACCATGACTACTTTTCATAATCATGTGATGAGGGGGAATTACTAGGAGATTATGCAAGATGATGACATGCAGATAGCTAAGGCAGAAGGCAAAGCTTGGTAGAGTTTTAAAAAAAGTTAAGATTGTGAAAATTTTAATATGAAACTTAAGAGAGCAGTTGAAGAGAAAAATAGACTATTATAAAAAAATGGAGAACGAGAAAAATATTAAGCAAGAACACTTGATAAGTGAAGCCGTGAAAAATACAATTATAAAAAATTGGAAACGAGAAAAATATTAAGCAAGAACAATTGATAAGTAAAGCCAAAACTTTATTCATACGACCAAATTGTCTTCTCCGAGCGAATTTTATGACCGAATTGTCTTGTATGAGCAAATTGTCTGACAAACACATACACATGCATGTGTCACAATATTCGAGATGCCCTGTTTATTACATAAAAATGATAGAACCCCTAAGATAATCATGCCGTCGAAACCTTCGACCGGACTAAATCCAAACCACTAAAACTTCAATCTTGCATGCCGCATGAATTCTTCAGGCGCGCCTTTTCCTTGCGATTTCACGAATTTTGTTCTTCACACACTCCATCGAGTTCGAAGGTGACATAAGCAACTCTACGACGAAATGTCTTCTCCTTGCGTCAACGGTAGCCTGCAAAAAATGACATAAAGATTACATGAACCGAAGTTGCTACACCACCATAGTAGCTAGTCTACAAACGTAAATAATAGCATACCTGTGTAAAATCGCGGGTGATTCGGTCCCCGTCCCAATGTTCTAGACATTCTATGACAAAAAGGCCACAAGAGTTCCTGGTACATATCCAAACATTAGCGGTGGGCAATACGAACATGTGTGTTGTTGTTTGATTGTGCATGATGTCCTATTAACTCACCCATCCTCTTGCTGGGGTATGTCATACTCCTTGATAGGCCACTTACTTACGTCCAGATATTTCCCTGGTGTAATAAGATTTGCCTGACGCATATCGTGTGCTATAGCCATTCGCTATAAAGAGGATAGTGTTCAAGAACAATCATAAACAATATGTAAGAGCAATGGTACAAATGTTGGTTACATTACCAGTGCTTTAATAGTCCTCTCAGTCAGGTCCATAGGATAGAGCGAATCGAAAACTTGGAATTCTTTCTTGATCATGTGCATGACCATGGTCATCCAGTGGCTATTGTCGATATTCAACGCGATATACGTCTACAGTGCAAAAAAACCATTATGGATCAAAAGAAATACTTGATGAACTATCCTGTACTGATGAATCACAAACATTATGTACCTTATCACGCACAGTATACTCTTTCGTGACTCTATTAACTGCTCCAGCTTTGGTCAAAGCACTATCCATGTTGCAGCTCGATGGCAATGGATCGTCATGTGCGATAGCACGATCTACAAGGAATTTGGACCTCCATGCTGGACAAAGGTAACGATCATGACCAACACGCAACTCCAAATGTCCCATATAAGCATCAATAACCTACATAAAATATCAGCGCATTACATGTTGAAAGTTGAGACATAGATTATTGAGAATTTTAAAAACAAGACATGCAAGTAGTACTTACATCGTCCAACAACCATCTATGAGCTAGTACCGGTAGAATCCTTTCGGAAGTCAGAGTTATGCCACGGCCTTCACTGTAGTAATTTTACTGTTCTTGTTCTTCTCAGTGCTAGCAGCTAACTCGACAAATGAAACAACTGCATCAATTATTTCTGGCGTCAACTCATCTGCCACAACCTCCGGCACATTATTGTTCGAAAATAGAGCTGCATGAAATAATATGAACGTCAACAATGGTGATCATATGCATTGGTAGTAAATAAAAAAATTAAGAATGTTAGTTACGATACCTCTAGTAGTAGTACTAGTACCAGAGGTTCTCTGACCACGACTGGTACGCCTGCCGGGCTTGTCAAGTGTGTAGGGGGATTCAAATTTCTTGGGAACGGTCCACTTCCGCTTACCGGACATAACCTCCTCATCCTTATCGATTGTTGCACCATTTTTTCCATTCGCCTTAGCCAGGAACTTGCTGACAGAAGATGGACAAATGTCTATGTCCGATGAAGGTGCTAGAGTAGAAGTACCAACCACCCAAGGGTTTTCCGGTGTACCCCCACATACATCATTACGCTTAACAGGTGAAGCTTCCTTGTGTCCATTCATCTTCGATGGGGTTTTCTGTTTGGCAAACTAAATCGTGTGAACATTTCTGGACGTAAAAAATTAAACGAGAAAATTATAGACAGAAAGATAAATACATAGTACCTCAGGTACGGTTTTATGGTCGGGAAGCACTATATCAGGCTGCGTCATGTCAATGATCGGTTGTCCATCACTGTCCATGTCTTCCTTGTACACGAATTCCTTCTTTTCAGATGGACAATTCTCGAACGAATCCACTTCGTCCGGATCATTCTCCATGGATGGCACGGCAGCAGCCGGCTTGTACATGACACCTGCTTTGTTCAACTTCTCCAACAACCTCTGCAATAGAAATATAAACTTAGTAATGCTAGCATGGTTTAAAACAGCAAACATACTGTAAACTATAAAGTTTGGGTGTGATACCTCAGCAACTTGATCAGGGATTTGCCTCATCTGGGTGTGTATGAAGTCCATGCACCGCTTCATTAGAAGCTCCATCAAATCTTCCGACAATGCGGCTGTCGTCGACTTCTTTGCGTTTCCAGTTGCAGGCTTGGTTTTTGGCTTCATGGTAGGCGCATTATTTGGGATGTTGGGCTCCTGAGCCCTATACTCCTGGGTGATATTATTTTCGATCTGCATGCGATATTGAAGTACTTGTGATGAATAAACAATAAATAGTATTAAGTTACAAAACATTTAAGAAAGACGAAACACAATGACTTACCCTGACGTTACCACGGTCGCGCCCATTGTCATAGTCGAACCTATCTCTCCTAGCTAGTGGCTGCACCTTCTGTCCAGTTCCTCATAAGAGGTTGTATGGACAAGTTGGGATTATAGGCGCATTCGCCTTCAACCGGTTGCACCTTCTCCCAGTACAAGTACTACAAAAAAATATAAGGATTTAGAGTTAGTAAAATACATCACATAAAATTGCAATGATATGATAATTGACATTATGCAACATGTCTCATATGTGTACCTGCAAGAGAGCCAAATTGCCTTTCGGCCATTGGTGGAGGTGTTTGCCTTTCTTCACTATGCGAAGGCAATCAAGGAGAACACGCATGGTGAAGGCATTCCAGTTAATCTTTAAAATACATTTCACATCTTCAACCAAAACGTAGTACTGCTTTGGCACAATCTTGCTCGACATGGGAGCAATAATTGTTCCTAAAAGGACAAGGAATACTTTGCGAAGGAAATCGTCATCGGTGGCTTTACTTTTAATTATGTCCTCAATGAGATTATCTATCACTATGTTTTCTGATGTCTTACTGAAAATTGTGGGGGCACCCGCTCCTTCATGTCCTCGCCTTCTTTAGTCAGAATGTCCGAAGTGGACAGTCCTTGGTTCTCGAGGTTAAAGATGCACACGACATCGACCGCACCAAGAGTCACCTCCCCAACCTGCTCTTGTATAATGAATCTGCCCGTGCTGGCCTGAAAATTCTTAATCATATACCTAATCAGTAGGGTACGCATCTTAATAGATGGTATCTACAGCATGCTGCGCAATGTTGTATCAGCCACTCTAGCGCGTTGACAGCTCGATAGAGCTGCAACAAGCTTGCACCATTTCTCAACGGTGCATACTATTTCTCCATTTAGCTCGTCCATCCTGTTGAAAGAAAATATATAATTTCGTGACATTAGCTAACACTAAAGCAAAAATAACAATAGACATGCAAAAATATAAAACTTTCTGGCACTAGCTAACACTAATGCAAAAATAACACTAATGCAAATACAAAACTATCACCATGTATACTGCAACATGCAGCCAAGTGTGTGCTGACATGAGGCAATGAAAAATAGCTACAATTGGTAATTGAATTTACTTGCATCTGATCAAGTTCTTTGAGTATCAGATAAATTATATACTCAATAAATTTAATATGGTAAACTGTTACAAATTCGTCTGGTTGTCTTATTAACAGGGTGACAAATTGTTCATCTGTAAATAAACTAGAGTCTATAGCAATGGTACCTATTTGAGGTTCAGCAACATATAATGCTAATAACTCTTTAATGTTCTATGTGCACAACAATATAATTGGATCGTGTGACAAAAATATAATTGGATCTTGTGACAAAAAATGTATTGCATCATGCTTCTCGAGAAACAACATCTTATTCTACCATGCTATGAAAGAACCAAAGATTGTTTTCATCTACGCCATCTGGTCAGAACACATCTAGTCGAGTTCATACTAGTTGAAAATATGTGGTAAACCTAAGTCCATCAAAGCAACGAGACGGAGGAAGTACCTTGCCATGAAGGCGCGAGGGAAGGAGGACAATTTACTTGATCGATCGACGAAGATGAAAGAAGTCGGCAATGCGTTCTCGGCGTAGTTCGTCGAGGTCGGCCTGCACGTGCGGACGACCTTGATCTTCTAGGGGTTTTTATGGCGTGTGGGATGCGGCGGACGGAGCTGTCGATGCCTCACCGGCAGGAGTCGATCTAGTCAACGACATGTGCGAGGAGGAGGAGATTATATACGAGGTCGATGCCTAGGTCGTCGTAACTTCCCTGTGGCCAATATCTCGATCTATATTTTCCTCCGTTGAAGCGAGGCTGAACGTGGTCCTCAATCGTAGGGATTAGGAACATATGGATTAGCATGATCCCAGAATTGTGTAACAGAACGGCAACTACTACCGTGATCGACGTGCGTGTGATCGACGTGCATGGAAAGCGCAGTGTTCTGGGCCCCACAATATGGATCCGACACTTATTTGTGGTCTGGGCCGGCCCACCTACCTGCATTGTTTCTTCCCTCAAAATAAATATCATTGCTTCATCCCTAAAAAAACTATTTGTGACACCTATTAGTTATTGTATAGTTGTATATGTTCAACAATATTTATAGTATCTCTATCATTTATAGAATTTTCTTTTGGGACCATGTGGGCTTGGCCAATGTGGTCCCCCAGGCAAGGTGTGCACGAATTCGGACACAAAACGCATGTTGCGTCACGTGGGGGCAGTGTTGTAGGGTTCTGTCGCCAGAGAAACCCTAGAAAATGCATCGAGTGTCGGGCATGAACGATACTTGCCATGCATGCATGCCATGGTAATCCTAGGGTATGCATAAAGTTTGGGATCATTTGGTGGGACCGTCAAGGAAAACCACTTTCATACCTGCCCTCCGGCAGACCCGAATGGTCCTGCTTGTACATGGTGCATGTGGAAGTATGCATGAGATGACCCCAACTTTTGGGACCATGTGGGCTTGGCCAATGTGGTCCCCCAGGCAAGGTGTGCATGAATTCGGACATAAAATGCATGTTGCGTCACGTGGGGAGTGTTGTAGGGTTCTGTCGCCGGAGAAACCCTAGAAAATGCATCGAGTGACGGAAATGAACGATACTTGTCATGCATGCATG
>NW_021223869.1:0-1465 GCF_002162155.2 Triticum dicoccoides
GCTTTAGTTGGTGATGCACTCGGCTGGCACGATGCAACGCACTCGGCCTTAAACATCCCGTTGCTCAATCCGGTTTCAACCGAATCCACCATATTAACCGAGTGAATCCTTTTTTGCTAGTTTGCTTGCAAAGCTTCTTTTTTTTCTTGCCTCAACAGTGTAGAAGGGCCAACATGGTTGCTACATGGAGGAAGGCACTTGACGTATTCTTGCAAATATCCCTCTCCACGTTTCTTCTTGAGTGCTTCGTAGGCCTGTCGATATTCTGCTGGTAATTCCTCAAGGGTAGGTGTAGTAAATTCGTTGACTCTATTCCCTGTGAGCTTTGGCTTGATCTTGTCCACTTGGGCTAGATATTTTTCTTTAACCTCAACCCTGCTTGGATCGGCTTGCCCCCCAATACTTTTAGGATCTTTCGGCAATGAATTGATGTTGCCGAAATTTTGCGCTTGTACAGGGGGTGTATAACATGCTGCAATGATAGGTGAAGGCATGTGCATCGTTGTTGAATATTTTCTTTCGACAATTTGATCAATCGGCAACACTTGGTCTTCTTTCAAAACCCTAGCTCTTATTGCCTCATAATCAGGAACCAATCCCTTGTCGTGTTGCTCAAGGCAAATAGCACTAATCTTCTTATTTTGGGCTAAAATTTTTAATGCAGCCAGAGCCACCTCATCTCCTGCAATATTAGGCACATATGCTCCTACAGTATCTCCATTCACTCGGCCATGACCGTGAACGTGAGCCGATTTATGAATATTTTTAGTTTCATACGCCACTGAACAATTAATCTGATGAGGTGTAGTATATGATGTTTGAGGATAACCGGCCAAATATAGCTAACAGAAGCATGGCCGATTCCCCCATTCATCGGCATGTTTGGGGATGAACCCGCATATTGCGAGCCGGCTGCGGATGGATAAAACTTTGAGATACCCTCATGTACATGAGGTGTCCTATATTGATCACTCGAACAAATCGTGTTGTTCAGCGACATATTGAAAGTTGTTGCCGATGCATGAAAGTTCAGATTCATAAGTTGCATGTCACGATTCTGTAAATTCCAAGTTTCTCCAATGGAATAACTAGTCGGCCTTTGCTCGTTAGGGGCTGGCCGACATCACATGTCCGTTGAAAGATCTAGCAACATCAACATAATGGCTATTTGCATCTACACAAGGAGATTGATGATACATGTTACCGTTGTAGATTGCAGCCGCTTGATGACGCTCTCCTCGTAGCAAGAACAGGCTGAAGACTGTTCAAAGCTTCGTCCCCAGCGGAGTCGCCAAAAAGTGTGTTCGCACACGAACACGTCACGTGTACCCTCGACGCCGGGGGTGATGCACCGCAGCTCACGTCGAAGGAGACCCGACCGACAGCGTGATACGCAAGACAGTCGGCGGGCGCTTTTGCAGACCCGAAACCCCGCGCACCCGGGAGGGACCCCGTCAGGGATTGC
>NW_021223870.1:0-402 GCF_002162155.2 Triticum dicoccoides
GAAAGAAAATATTCAACAACGATGCACATGCCTTCACCTATCATTGCAGCATGTTATACACCCCCTGTACAAGCGCAAAATTTCGGCAACATCAATTCATTGCCGAAAGATCCTAAAAGTATTGGGGGGCAAGCCGATCCAAGCAGGGTTGAGGTTAAAGAAAAATATCTAGCCCAAGTGGACAAGATCAAGCCAAAGCTCACAGGGAATAGAGTCAACGAATTTACTACACCTACCCTTGAGGAATTACCAGCAGAATATCGACAGGCCTACGAAGCACTCAAGAAGAAACGTGGAGAGGGATATTTGCAAGAATACGTCAAGTGCCTTCCTCCATGTAGCAACCATGTTGGCCCTTCTACACTGTTGAGGCAAGAAAAAAAAGAAGCTTTGCAAGCAAAC
>NW_021223871.1:0-2015 GCF_002162155.2 Triticum dicoccoides
CTGAACTTGGCATACAATTGATGTTCTCTAAGCTTTCCAAGTACCAAACGCAAATGCTCCTTATGTTCCTCTTCATTCTCCGAATAAACCAGGATATCATCAATGAACACTACGACGAACTTATCCAAAAACTCCATAAACACTTTGTTCATCATGTTCATAAAATATGCATGTGCATTAGTCAGACCAAATGACATAACGGTATACTCGTACAGCCCATACCTGGTGGTAAAAGCTGTCTTCGGAATATCCTGTTCTCGAATCTTCAACTGGTGGTATCCTGATCGCAGATCGATCTTGGAAAATACCTGAGTTCCTTGCAATCGATCAAACAGATCATTGATCATTGGTAGTGGGTACTTGTTCTTGATCGTTACTTCATTCAATCCTCGATAATCAACAACCATCCTTAACAATCCATCCTTCTTCTCCACTAGAAGTACTGGCGATCCCCAAGGCGAAGAACTTGGGCGAATATATCCTTTATCCAGTAACTCCTTAATCTGCTTCTTAATTTCCACCAAATCCTTTGCTGGCATCCTATATGGTCTCTTTGATATTGGACCTGTGCCTGGCAATAGCTCAATCAAAAACTCAATATCTCTATCCGGTGGCATGCCTGGCAACTCCTCTGGAAATACATCAGGGAAATCCCTTACCACTGGTACTTCCTCCTGCACAACTCCTGTTAGGCAATTTACTTGAGTCCTCTTTGACACATGCCGGGATACATACTTGATCCTTCTCCCTTCTGGGGTGGTAAGAAAAATTGACTTACTAGCACACTCAATATTCCCTTCATACTTTGATAACCAATCCATGCCTAATATCACATCCAATCCTTGAGATTCCAATACTATTAGGTATGAGGGAAAAACATAGTTACCAATCCTTAATGGTAACTGATCACACCATAGACTAGGTACATACTCTGCTCCGGGCGAGGTTACTAACATGGGTGACCTAAGGGCTTGGGTTGGTAGGTTATACTTATCCACAAATTCCCTTGAGATGTATGAATGCGATGCGCCAGTATCAGAAAGAACGAGTGCAGTAAATGACTTAACCAAAAACTTACCTATTACTGCATCGGGCTGAGCTTCAACCTCCTCCACGCTAACGTGGTTCACCTGTCCCCTGTTAAAAGGGTTCGGCTTCTTCCCAGAACTTCCATTGCTATTTCCATTTTGCAATTCAGGACATTCATTGGCATAATGTCATGTCTTCGAACACTTAAAGCAAGTGCCTTGGCTTAGGTCCTTCTTGGCTGGGGTTGAGGGGTTGGTGCGGTTCTGGCCGTTGCTTCCTCCATTGCCATTACCATTCTTGGTGCCATTGTGATTGTGCGAGCTACCTCCTACATGAGTATGCTGAAAATGTCCTCCCGGTCTAGGGGTAAAACGTGGCTTCTGCTGAGCTCCTGAATTGTACTTTCCTTGTCCATACTTCCTCTTGCGATTCTCAATTTGCTGCTGCTTCCCTTCAATCATAAGAGCGCGATCTACCAACTCCTGGTAGTTGTTGAAGGTTGCTACCATCAACTGCATGCTCAACTCATCATTCAGTCCTTCCAAAAACTTCTCCTGCTTTGCTGCATCCGTAGCGACGTCATCTGGGGCATAACGTGCTAGCTTACTAAATTCCTCCACATACTGGCCAACTGTCCTTCCTCCTTGGCGCAAGTTGCGAAACTCACGCTTCTTCATGGCCATAGCTCCTGCTGAAACGTGTGCAGTATGAAAAGCCTGCTGAAACTGGTCCCATGTGACAGTGTCAACTGGGAAAGTGGCTGTGAAATTCTCCCACCATGATGCTGCGGGTCCTTCTAACTGATGTGCGGCAAACTTCACCTTCTCCGCATCTGTGCATCCTGCTGTGGTCAACTCCCTAGCTATCTTGCGGAGCCAATCATCTGCTACTATCGGCTCGGTGCTACTGGAAAACACCGGCGGATTCAGCCTAAGAAAACGGGCTAAGTGGTCAACATGTGGTGGTGGTGGTGGTGGGTTGTTGTT
>NW_021223872.1:0-1388 GCF_002162155.2 Triticum dicoccoides
GGGAACATATGGTTTTGTAGTGGTTGAGGTAGGAACCTAATACCTGTTCATCACCCCGGGAATATACGTTATGCTTATTTATTGCTTAGCCATGCTCGTGGACCGGGATTGGGTCGTGATTCACACAAGGAAGTTTGAGAGTTATTTAGTTATGGACAACATTAAGGTAGCAACTTTAATATACATTTGGGTGGATTAGTTGCAGGCACCTGGGGAACCCAGTGTTGCCTATTTTTGGAAATCCCGGAGTACCCGTGTGATTATCCTACAGAATGCCACCCAGGCTCAAATGGATCATAAGATTATTCATGCTAGAAACTTTTGTGTGCAGCCACAAGCCATTATGGGCTCTGGCATAGTTGAGTATGTTGTGTGGCCTCTTTCAGTGGTAGGCTAGCAGATGTAGGGGATGTAGGTGGTTGTAACGCCCCGGATTCGATGCGCCAGGTGTCTACCAGTTATTCGTCATCGTTGCCATGTCATTTGTTTGCATGTTGCACTTTGCCATGTCATCATATGCATTTCATATCATGTCATCATGTGCATCTCATTTTGCATACGTGTTCATCTCATGCATACGAGCATTTTCCCCGTTGTCCGTTTCGCGATCTGACACTCCGTTGTCACCCGGCGTCCCCTTCTTGCCTCTCTTCGTGAGCGGGTGTTAAACTCTCTCGGAATGGCCCGAGGTTTGCCAAGCGGCCTTGGTATAGCACCGGTAGACCGCCTATCAAGTTTCGTGCCATTTGGAGGTCGTTTGGTACTCCAACAGTTAACCGGGTAATCATAAAGGCCTCTTTTGTATTGCAGCCCAACACCCCTTCCAAAGTGGCCCAAAACCCATCTAAGTCCCCTCATGCTCTCGGTCGTTCGGTCACGATCGGGTGGCCGAAAACCGCTCCTCATTTGGACTCTCCTAGCTCCCTCTACCTATATAAACACCTCCAACTCCAAAAATTCCGGTCTAACCCTAGATCATTTTCCCTTCCGCGCCGCCGGACGTTTCATCCTCCACCGCCGGACATGTTCGCCGCCGCTCCTCGCCCAACCGGACGCCGCCACGTGTCCCCGTCGTCTCTCTCCTCTGCGCCCCGCCGCCAGGCTCGCCGGGGCCCGGATCGGGCCTGCGGGCCCCATCCCGCCGCCGCCGCGACCCGCGGGCGCTGCCCCGCGCGCGCCGCCGCCGGCGAGCTTCTCGCTCCGGCCTCCGCGCCCGCGCCGGCCTCCTCGCCTCCGGTCGCCATCTCGGTGCCGCCGCGCCGCCCCTGCGCCTCATCCGCCGCCCCGCTCGCGCTCGCCTCCCACCGGTCCCGCGAACCCCCGCCCCGCCGCTGGTCGCCCAGGCCACCGCCGCCGCCTCCGCGGCGAGGTCTCCCGCGCCCCGCCTC
>NW_021223873.1:0-1202 GCF_002162155.2 Triticum dicoccoides
CCCTAGAGGCAATAATAAAGTTACTATTTATTTCCTTATTTCATGATAAATGTTTATTATTCATGCTAGAATTGTATTAATTGGAAAACATAATACATGTGTGAATACATAGACAAAGATAGTGTCACTAGTATGCCTCGACTTGACTAGCTCGTTAACCAAAGATGGTTAAGTTTCCTAACCATAGTCATGAGTTGTCATTTGATTAACGGGATCACATCATTAGGAGAATGATGTGATTGACTTGACCCATTCTGTTAGCTTAGCACTTGATCATTTAGTATGTTGCTACCGACTTTGTGGAGGCTTTTACTCTAAGTTTCGACCCCAAGTCTCAACATATAAATAGAGGGGTAGGGCTAGCACCCAAGACACATCAAGAAACACCAAGCCGTGTGCCGGAAACCCCGTCCTCTCTAGTTTATCCTTCGTCATAGTTTTTGTAGTGCTTAGGCGAAGCCCTACGAAGATTGTTCTTCACCAACACCGTCACCATGCCGTCGTGCTGCCGGAACTCATCTACTACTTCGCCCCACTTGCTGGATCGAGAAGGCGAGGACGTCATCGAGCTGAACGTGCGCTGAACGCGGAGGTGTCGTACGTTTAGTACTTGATCGGGACGGATCGTGAAGGTGTATGACTACATCAACCGCGTTGATAAACACGTCCGCTTTCGGTCTACGAGGGTACGTAGACATACTCTTGCCTCTCGTTGCTATGCATCACCATGATCTTGGGTGTGCGTAGGAAATTTTTTGAAATTAGTACATTCCCCAACACAAAGTACCTTCACCGTCGACCAATCTGGTGGGCTCGATGAATTATATCCAACGCCTGAAGAAAGAAGATGGGTCCTAGTGTTCTGCCCCCTCTGACATGGAACAGATGGCCTCATCCTATTTCAAGGAGGTATATACCAAGGATCCCACCCTACAGCCTTGTCGGTGTACAAAAAGAGGGGTACACTTTTTGTACCCCTATAACTGTGCACGGGCAGTCTGAGCCACGGGCACCACCACACTGGGCAAGGCAAGGGAGGTGAGCCAAGCTAAGGCCGAAGCTCAGGAGAAGCAGAACGACGCCAAGACCAAGACCACAAAGAGCAAAGGGGACGAAGCGGACCCCCCGACAAGATCCTTGCCGGGAGGCGGTTCTAGCAAGCCCGGCAAGACCCTTGCCGTGGCAGCTCGCCCCACACCTAC
>NW_021223874.1:0-1091 GCF_002162155.2 Triticum dicoccoides
TTGTTCAGAGTTTTCTGGTGCAAAGGTTGGCTGGTCCATTTCAGCAGATTTAGGATCCTCGGCCGGTTTTGTTGCCTTCGCTTTCTTGTTGGGCTTTGCTTGACCGCTAAAAAGAATTTGGACAAGTCAGCATAATGATGAAGATATAAAGGTATAGAAGAAAGATAATTATTCTTACCCAGGGGCACTCTTGAAAGTCGGCAGTTGAGTTTGTGATGAATCGCCAAACGAAGAACAGGAAATCTCCTGCAAAAAAGGAATCAAAGGAAAGAAACCCGCAGGTAAATAAAAGAGTTAAGATTAAAAAGAACCTCATTTTGGCGTTTTCGAAGAGTGTTTGGTAAACCGAAGGATAAATCTTCATCTCCATTGGTCCGGGTCTGGCGGCAGCTCTCATGTTGCTGTCATTTCAAAGGAAAATTAGGATCTAAATAAGCCAAGGGGTGTGAAGACCTTACTTTCCGGGTTACCCGGTGAAGTTTCTGCCTTGGTAAAGGTTCTGAGTCGGAGGAAGTAATAGTTACCTCTTCTTCGACTGCTTGGCTGTCTCCCGTGTCATCCTAGCAAATGTCCGTGTCAATAAGGTGGTTGAAAAGCAAGCCAAGAGAGTCGAGGGCTACCTCCGACTTAGAGATATTGTCCAGCTTAAGCAGATCAGAGGCACTTGGTTTCTTCCTAGATCTCTTGCTGGTCTTTTTGGTGGCTTTCGCGGCAGCCCTAGCCTTTTTGGCAGCCTCGTGATCATATTTTGCCTTCCAGAAGTCAGATTTAGCATGCGGAAGGATAACATATTTGAGTTCACGCAATGTTTGGGTGATGAAGTAAGGAAAAAGAAATCAAGAGACTTACATCTCGCGGCGGGTTAAGCATCTAGAAAGGATTCAAACCCACTTTGCTGCATTCTTCAAAGTTGCTATTTACAAGCATTGTTAGATGCATCTTCAGTCAGACGCGGAGAGCTATGGCATAAGGGATCGGCTGTTCGTCCGATATAAGTACACATCAAGCCGGATCGGCGGCTTAAGGGTATGATCCGCCATGCGACCCAGCAGCGGATTAAATGGACTCCGGTTAAACCGTTTCCTAGCAAG
>NW_021223875.1:0-400 GCF_002162155.2 Triticum dicoccoides
GACACAATCAACCACGTGCAAGGATCAAACAATATGATGCAAAGATGGTATGCTATGCGGGATGCAATATGTGATGCATATGCAAGATTTGACAAGGAATGCATGAACCTGGCCTCAACTTGGAAAATCAAGTGTGCCACTGGAAAGATGAGATGAAATCGCTTGAAAATGATATAAAGAACGCCGGAATCGGAACTACGGTTTGGAAATGGCAAGCGATTTAAATATGACCACGTTCTGCGATTTACAGCAAGTAGCCATCTAAATGCAACGAGATGAACATGCTACAGCACCCAAGCATGGCATAAAAATACATGGCAGGAATCCATTCAAGATGCTTAACAAAAGTCTAGCACTGAGCTACGGCCAATTCATCCATTAACAGGTTCAAACAAGCATG
>NW_021223876.1:0-1827 GCF_002162155.2 Triticum dicoccoides
CTTGCTAGGAAACGGTTTAACCGGAGTCCATTTAATCCGCTGCTGGGTCGCATGGCGGATCATACCCTTAAGCCGCCGATCCGGCTTGATGTGTACTTATATCGGACGAACAGCCGATCCCTTATGCCATAGCTCTCCGCGTCTGACTGAAGATGCATCTAACAATGCTTGTAAATAGCAACTTTGAAGAATGCAGCAAAGTGGGTTTGAATCCTTTCTAGATGCTTAACCCGCCGCGAGATGTAAGTCTCTTGATTTCTTTTTCCTTACTTCATCACCCAAACATTGCGTGAACTCAAATATGTTATCCTTCCGCATGCTAAATCTGACTTCTGGAAGGCAAAATATGATCACGAGGCTGCCAAAAAGGCTAGGGCTGCCGCGAAAGCCACCAAAAAGACCAGCAAGAGATCTAGGAAGAAACCAAGTGCCTCTGATCTGCTTAAGCTGGACAATATCTCTAAGTCGGAGGTAGCCCTCGACTCTCTTGGCTTGCTTTTCAACCACCTTATTGACACGGACATTTGCTAGGATGACACGGGAGACAGCCAAGCAGTCGAAGAAGAGGTAACTATTACTTCCTCCGACTCAGAACCTTTACCAAGGCAGAAACTTCACCGGGTAACCCGGAAAGTAAGGTCTTCACACCCCTTGGCTTATTTAGATCCTAATTTTCCTTTGAAATGACAGCAACATGAGAGCTGCCGCCAGACCCGGACCAATGGAGATGAAGATTTATCCTTCGGTTTACCAAACACTCTTCGAAAACGCCAAAATGAGGTTCTTTTTAATCTTAACTCTTTTATTTACCTGCGGGTTTCTTTCCTTTGATTCCTTTTTTGCAGGAGATTTCCTGTTCTTCGTTTGGCGATTCATCACAAACTCAACTGCCGACTTTCAAGAGTGCCCCTGGGTAAGAATAATTATCTTTCTTCTATACCTTTATATCTTCATCATTATGCTGACTTGTCCAAATTCTTTTTAGCGGTCAAGCAAAGCCCAACAAGAAAGCGAAGGCAACAAAACCGGCCGAGGATCCTAAATCTGCTGAAATGGACCAGCCAACCTTTGCACCAGAAAACTCTGAACAACTAGAAGATCCTGCTCCCAACACTTAACCCGATATGCCTGAGTTTTCTGTTAATGACACCAATATTGACCCGCCAACGACTGAACCGTCTAGCTCTATTAACCCGCCAGAGACTCATGTTGATGATGTTTTAATTACTTGCACTGGATTTACTGAACCGGGGAATCCAAATGTACTAGCAAGACATTCTTCCAAACAAGAAGTCATGGAAAGACGAAAAGTGAGGTTTGATGTCTCACACTATGCTCAATTGAGTAATAGTGAAGTATTATCTGGCTATCTCAGTCAAGTACACTCCAGCCATGACTTGGAGATTGAGATGGTTAAACAGATGCACCAGCAGTATGAGGTACGTCATCTGGCTTATATAAGTTATATATATCCTACCAGCCCCCAAGTCTTCTGATTATGATAAAATTGAATAATCTGTAGACTTTAAATACTTAAAAGCTTCTATCCTAGACTCCCTCCAAGTCCAGTTCAAAACTAAATCGGATGCTGATAATAGCATAACTTTGCATTTGTAGTCCCCAAGGGCCGGTTTAATCAGTATGAATGAGACAGTCCTATTGATCACTGTAAAAGAACGGAACTGAACTTTATAGCCCCCATCTGTCGGCTGAGACTGTTGACAGCTCACCTGGCTCATCTTTAGGAAGAGACAAGCAATATGCATTAGCCCCCAAGTGCCAAGTGTTGTTGCTTGCAAATCACTTGGGACTTTAGAAAAGCCATTT
>NW_021223877.1:0-1885 GCF_002162155.2 Triticum dicoccoides
AATCTTTACAACATGTATTGTAGATCAAATGGCCAACGTTGTCCTCAACTTCAACGCGTTCCTAGAGAAAACCAAGCTGAAAGACGATGGCAGCAACTATACGGACTGGGTCCGGAACCTGAGGATCATCCTCATAGCTGCCAAGAAAGATTATGTCCTACAAGCACCGCTAGGTGAAGCACCTGCTCTCCCTGCAGAACAAGACGTTATGAACGCTTGGCAGACACGTACCGATGATTACTCCCTCGTTCAGTGCGGCATGCTTTACAGCTTAGAGCCGGGGCTCCAAAAGCGTTTTGAGAGACACGGAGCATATGAGATGTTCGAAGAGCTGAAAATGGTTTTTCAAGCTCATGCCCGGGTCGAGAGATATGAAGTCTCCGACAAGTTCTTCAGCTGTAAGATGGAGGAAAATAGTTCTGTCAGTGAGCACATACTCACTATGTCTGGGTTACATAACCGCTTGACTCAGCTGGGAGTTAATCTCTCGGATGACGCGGTCATTGACAGAATCCTTCAGTCACTTCCACCGAGCTACAAGAGCTTTGTGATGAACTTCAATATGCAGGGGATGGAAAAGACCATTCCTGAAGTATTTGCAATGCTGAAATCAGCAGAGGTAGAAGTCAAAAAGGAACATCAAGTGTTGATGGTGAATAAAACCATTAAGTTCAAGAAGGGAAAGGGTAATAAGAACTTCAAGAAGGACGGCAAGGGAGTTGCCGCGCCCGGTAAGCAAGCTGCCGGGAAGAAGCCAAAGAATGGACCCAAGCCCGAGATTAAGTGTTTTTATTGCAAGGGAAGTGGTCACTGGAAGCGGAACTGCCCCAAATACTTAGCAGACAAGAAGGCTGGCATCACGAAAGGTATACGTGATATACATGTAATTGATGTGTACCTTACCAGTACTCGTAGTAGCTCCTGGGTATTTGATACCGGTGCGGTTGCTCACATTTGTAACTCAAAGCAGGAGCTGCGGAATAAGCGGAGACTGGCGAAGGACGAGGTGACGATGCGCGTCGGGAATGATTCCAAGGTCGATGTGATCGCCATCGGCACGCTACCTCTACATTTACCTACGGGATTAGTTTTAAACCTCAATAATTGTTATTTAGTGCCAGCTTTGAGCATGAACATTGTATCAGGATCTCGTTTAATTCGAGATGGCTACTCATTTAAATCCGAGAATAATGGTTGTTCTATTTATATGAGAGATATGTTTTATGGTCATGCTCCGATGGTGAATGGTTTATTCTTAATGAATCTCGAGCGTAATGCTACACATATTCATAGTGTGAATACCAAAAGATGTAAGGTTGATAATGATAGTCCCACATACTTGTGGCACTGCCGCCTTGGTCACATAGGTGTCAAACGCATGAAGAAGCTCCATGCAGATGGACTTTTAGAGTCTCTTGATTACGAATCATTTGACACGTGCGAACCATGCCTCATGGGTAAAATGACCAAGACTCCATTCTCAGGAACAAGGGAGTGAGCAACCAACTTATTGAAAATCATACATACTGATGTGTGCGGTCCAATGAGTGTTGAGGCTCGCGGTGGCTATCGTTATGTTCTCACCCTCACTGATGACTTGAGTAGATATGGGTATGTCTATTTAATGAAACACAAGTCTGAGACCTTTGAAAAGTTTAAGGAATTTCAGAGTGAGGTTGAGAATCAACGTGACAGGAAAATCAAGTTCTTGCGATCAGATCGTGGAGGAGAATACTTGAGGCACGAGTTTGGCACACACTTAAGAAAATGTGGAATAGTTTCACAACTGACGCTGCCTGGAACACCTCAGCGTAATGGTGTGTCCGAACGTCGTAATCGCACTCTATTAGATATGGTGTGATCTATGATGTCTCTTACCGATTTA
>NW_021223878.1:0-1119 GCF_002162155.2 Triticum dicoccoides
AGTACGTTTACGAGTCGGTCATCAACACTGGCAGTTTTGGCCGATTCTGGCCTATTTCATGGACTATTACTCACTGTTTCGCGGTCCCGGAGTGATTTCCACGATTAAGGAACCGTGGGGTGCGTCTACGTGTCGGTCATCAACACAGGCAGTTTTGGCCGATTCTGGCCCGTTTCTTGGATTATTATTCACTGTTTTGAGGTCCCGAAGCAATTTCCATAGTTATTGAACCCCAAGGTGCGCTTACATGTCGGTCATCAACACTGGCAGTTTTGGCTGATTTGGGCCCGTTTCATGGACTATTACAAATTGTTTTGCGGTCCCGTGGTGATTTCCACGATTAACGAACCCTAGGGTGCGTCTACGTGTCGGTCATCAACACTCGGAGTTTTGGCCGATTCTAGCCCATTTCTTGGATTATTACTCATTGTTTTGAGGTCCTAAAGCGATTTGTGGTCCCGGAGTGATTTCCACGATTAATGAACCCTGGGGTGTGTTTATGTGTCGGTCATCAACACTGGCAGTTTTGGACGATTCTGGCCCGTTTCATGGACTATTACTCACTGTTTTTGGTCCCGAAGTGATTTCCACGATTAATGAATCCTGGAGTGTGTTTACGTGTCGGTCATCAACACTCGCAGTGTTGCCCGATTCTCGCCAGTTTCATGGACTATTACTCACTGTTTCGCGGTCCGAGAGTGATTTACACGATTAAAGAACCCTGGGTGTGTTTACGTGTCAGTCATCAACACTCGCAGTTTTGGCCGATTCTGGACCGTTTCTTGGACTATTACTCACTGTTTTGTGGTCCCGGAGTGATTTCCATGATTAACAAACCCTGGAGTACGTTTACGAGTCGGTCATCAACACTGGCAGTTTTGGCCGATTCTGGCCTATTTCATGGACTATTACTCACTGTTTCGCGGTCCCGGAGTGATTTCCACGATTAAGGAACCCTGGGGTGCGTCTACGTGTCGGTCATCAACACAGGCAGTTTTGGCCGATTCTGGCCCGTTTCTTGGATTATTACTCACTATTTTGAGGTCCCAAAGCAATTTCCATAGTTATTGAACCCCAAGGTGCGCTTATATGTCGGTCATCAACACTGGCAGTTTTGGC
>NW_021223878.1:2901-3915 GCF_002162155.2 Triticum dicoccoides
AGTGATTTCCACGATTAACAAACCCTGGGGTGCATTTATGTGTCGGTCATCAACACTCGCAATTTTGGCAGATTCTGGCCCGTTTCTTGGATTATTACTCACTGTTCTGAGGTCCTGAAACAATTTCCATAGTTATTGAACCCCAAGGTGCACTTATATGTTGGTCATCAACACTGGCGGTTTCGGCCGATTCTGGCCCGTTTCTTGGATTATTACTCACTGTTTTGAGGTCTCGAAGCAATTTCGATAGTTATTGAACCCCAAGGTGCGCTTACATGTCGGTGATCAACACTGGCAGTTTTGGCCGATTCTGGCCCGTTTCATGGACTATTACTAACTGTTTTGCGGTCCCGCAGTGATTTCCACGATTAACGAACCCTGGGGCGCGTCTATGTGTCGGTCATCAACACTCGCAATTTTGGCAAATTCTGGCCCGTTTCTTGGATTATTATTCACTGTTTTGAGGTCCCGAAGCAATTTCCATAGTTATTGAACCCCAAGGTGCGCTTACATGTCGGTCATCAACACTGGCAGTTTTGGCTGATTTGGGCCCGTTTCATGGACTATTACAAACTGTTTTGCGGTCCCGTGGTGATTTCCATGATTAACGAACCCTAGGGTGCGTCTACGTGTCGGTCATCAACACTCGGAGTTTTGGCCGATTCTAGCCCATTTCTTGGATTATTACTCATTGTTTTGAGGTCCTAAAGCGATTTGTGGTCCCGGAGTGATTTCCACGACTAATGAACCCTGGGGTGTGTTTATGTGTCGGTCATCAACACTGGCAGTTTTGGACGATTCTGGCCCGTTTCATGGACTATTACTCACTGTTTTTGGTCCCGGAGTGATTTCCACGATTAATGAACCCTTGAGTGTGTTTACGTGTCGGTCATCAACACTCGCAGTGTTGCCCGATTCTCGCCAGTTTCATGGACTATTACTCACTGTTTCGCGGTCCGGGAGTGATTTACACGATTAAAGAACCCTGGGTGCGTTTACGTGTCAGTCATCAAC
>NW_021223879.1:0-1011 GCF_002162155.2 Triticum dicoccoides
GTATGACATTTCCGGCCTATGTTCATAATTCAAATATTAAACTAGATCATTATTATTAATCACGAGTTGACTATCGGTGATGTACGTAGCTCCTCTTTTCATTCCCGAGTGCATTATTATACCAAATTGTCTAGCACACAGGAATGAAGGAGAACTTATCCAGTATGAGCATTCAATAAGCAAAACCAAATCATAAAATAAGCAAAACCAAATCATGAAATAAAGTAGTATTCAAATTAGCATGCATTCAATAATTATAAGCAAAAGTACATCATCTCTTGGTGTCCGTACATCGTCGAATATTATCACTAATACAACTAGAACCGTAGCGCCCGACGGGTATCGACGCGGGCGGTGGACACCCAAAGATAAGGAACCACCACAGGATCATAGCTCTAGTGAGATCCCTGAAGAACCTGCCAGGTATTGTCGAACCTGTCCTCCAATGCAACCATGTAGCGACGGACGTGCTCGTCCTCCTCGCTGACACGGTGACGTACCACCTCCGCGGTGTCCGGAAGCCTCAGCACCGTCACTGGCCCACGCGACCGCCACCAAACAAGGATCGGGTCAATAACGGGCTGCCTCCTCACCAACCTACGTCCCCCGGAAGGTAGCACCTCCCAATACCAACCCGGCGGAGCCCATTCCCGAAAATGGCCCTGATCAAGCAGGCCTCCACCGCCGAGTCGACGACGACGAGGATGCGGGGTAGGCATCGCCGACGTCGATGCGGGAACTACTTCTATATATAGTTAAATAAAGTAGTTTTATTAATTAAATCAGTTATCTAGTTCAACTACTAAGCACTTAATATAAATAAATAAAGTAGTACTTACTAAAAATAAACTACTTCTATATATAGTAAAATAAATTAGTTTATTAAATCAACTAGCTAGTTCAACTATATATAAACTACTTCTTATTTTTTTCCTTTCTGTAAATACTATGAACAAAAAAATCATTAAAATTCTATGAACAAAATTAATTACACAATCTAAATATCACCAA
>NW_021223880.1:0-869 GCF_002162155.2 Triticum dicoccoides
GATAAAGTAAAGAAATTATATGGCGCTTGCATCTTATGCAATAAAGAGACAACCATAAGGCTCCTGCCAGTTGCCGATAACTTTAACAAAACATGATCATCTCGTACAACAAATTATATCTCATCACGTCTTGACCATATCACATCACAACATGCCCTGCAAAAACAAGTTAGGCGTCCTCTACTTTGTTGTTGCAAGTTTTACGTGGCTGCTAGTCAAACTCGATGCCTCTAGTAAGAACCGTTCTTACCTATGCATCAAAACCACAAAGATTTTTTGTCAAGTGTGCTGTTTTAACCTTCAACAAGGACCGGCTGTAGTCAAACTTGATTCAACTAAAGTTGGAGAAACATGCACCCACTAGCCACCTGTGTGCGAACCACATCGGTAGAACCAGTCTCATTAACGCGGTAATGTAATGTCGGTCTGGGCCGCTTCATCCAATAATAACACCAAATCAAAGTATGACATGCTGGTAAGCAGTATGACTATTATTGCCCACAACTCTTTGTGTTCTACTCGTGCATATAACATCTACGCATAGACCTGGCTCGGATGCCACTGTTGGGGAATGCAGTAATTTCGAAAAAATTCCTACGAGCACGCAAGATCTATCTAGGTGATGCATAGCAACGAGAGGGGAGAGTGTGTCCACGTACCCTCGTAGACCGAAAGCGGAAGCGTTTCCATAACGCGGTTGATGTAGTCGAATGTCTTCGCGATCCAACCGATCCAGGTACCGAATGTACGGCACCTCCGCGTTCAGCACACGTTCAGCTCGATGACGTCCCTCGTACTCTTGATCCAGTTGAGGCCGAGGGTGAATTCCGTCAGCATGACAGCGTGGCGACGGTGATGATGATGCTACC
>NW_021223881.1:0-1544 GCF_002162155.2 Triticum dicoccoides
TTTTTTAGACTCTATTTTGATTTGGCATAATTTAATTTGAGAAATAATGATGTGCTCAGCGTTATGATAGCTCTGTAATTTCAGTACACAGGTTAGGCACACAAAGAATATGGCTGCGGTTTGGGTTCATTATAGAGTCCATTTTGTGTGTAGTGGCACACCTAGATAAAGTTCAGATGCCAAACATATGGTTGCAGCCATGGTTATTATAACATCATAATGCAAGTGGAACCTGAATCAGTACTGATCCTCGGTGTAGTGCACATTGAAGGTTCCATATGATTAGGTGGTCTTCCATTTAGAACTAGTCATTTTAGCAACTGTTGTACAGTGAAATTACATGTACTGTGATTAAATATCTAAAATTCTAAATACATGAAAATTCGCCGTGTATATTGGATATATGTTACTTCGTACAATTTTTAACTTTTGTGTTGTGAATATCAAATGTGTTACTAGATGAAGATTTTTGAGTCCTTGGTAATATGATGTGTCACATGTCTCACAAAAATTATCACTTAGGTGTTTGACGTTTGCAAACTTTCCCTAGTGTAGAACAAATTATTGTCACGTAAACATAAACAATAAGGAAAAACAACCTGTGGATGATCGGACACGACGAAATGTCTCCCTAAAGCACATGTTCCGAGATGAACACTCGATACTTACGAAAACTTGAAAGTGCTCACAGAATTCAAATGCTTGTTAAACCATGTTAGTGAATTGCCATGGAAAAAATCAAAGATTCCATCGCTCTGCAAAATAAAAATCTGTTCCATGTAAACATAAAAATTTGAAGCATTAAACTTGGTTTTTTCATGAAAATCCAGAGACATTTTTTCCATAAGGAGAGTTACCCAGGCCTCTGCATTGCTTGATGCACATAACCATCTTCATTGCATTATTTAAGAAGGTCTTACAAAACAAATACATAGATCAACCCAAAGACACCTTTCTGACAAAAATTATCGCCCTACCTACAAGATTGATGTTGTGCCCTGACCTCGCACCACGCACAGCAAGAAATTTGGTGGCCTCACCAAGCCACCTGCCGGCTAGCCAAGAGCATCAACCGGTCTAGCAGAGACTCAGCGTGCATCGCATGTGCTCGCTGTAGAATCAGTTGCCGCCTTCTTCCGCAGTGCCATTTTGAGGACCAATAAAGGACCAATAAATGCACTGATCTTGCCACACCCTTCTGCCGTCGACGCCACCACAACGCCGGACAATGCCAGCCTCATATCTGTGCCCATAAAACACTATCCAGCGCCGAGACCCCACTACACCTTGCCGCCAAGACTTGATGTTGCTGATACTGTAGATGGCATGCCGCTCCACCTTGATCACCTCACTAGAAGCATATGGAGACTTGTGCCCAGCCACCAAGCCAACCACTTATCACTCCAGCTGATGTACAACCCCGAAGATGATGCCCCTCAGGGTGACAACCCAGGAACCTCACCATCATACGATCCGAAAAGCCCGAATCTAGGATTTCCCCCGGAGCATACAAGGAACGTGAATCGCCCCTTAACGCCTCCAAC
>NW_021223882.1:0-634 GCF_002162155.2 Triticum dicoccoides
GACTTCGAGTACACCAAGTGCAAGACATGTGACGGAAAACAATGAGGAACCACAATTTACTCCGATGAAGCCTGTCTTTGGTAATGATTACAAGTTCACGCATGAGGACATAGAGACAGCCGTTTACATCCGCGGAACATACGACCCTGTTGAAATAGCTAGAATCAGAGACATTACCCTCACAGCAGAAAATCTGAAGCGAAATTTGGACGACAAATACATTTATGGTGATGTAAGCCCATTATACTCTATTCTACATCATTACTGCAACAACTGTCTTATTATTGTATGATTGAAAATTTGGCAGGTTATTATGGCATATGCTAGCATTAGCCAAATTGAGAATGATACTACCTCAATCATATCCCCTCAAGAAACCGAAAAGCTGTTACAAATAAAGGGGGTGGTTCCTGTTGGACGTGCAGCCTCATGGTTAGCTCGTGTAGCAGGAAAATTTGTAGGGCGCCGAAAGGTACACATTTTCCACACTTTCATAGTTTACGTACACGACAACTTTCGGTTCTCAACCCAACCCGAAATTTACTGCAGGTGCATGTCCCACTGAATGTACACCAAAACCATTGGATGCTAATGATGTTTAATTTTGACAAAAAAGAAATTCAGACTCTGAACT
>NW_021223883.1:0-3518 GCF_002162155.2 Triticum dicoccoides
ATTACAATTTTCTCCATTCTTACAGTGGAGGAGTGCAAGAGCAGTGAAAACACGCAGGCTCAGTGATTACATGGCCCACCTCATACTATCACCGTGCGACACCTAACTCTTTATATAGTACTCCCTCTGTTCCTATATATTACTAGATGAGTCCCCGCTCGTTGCCGCGGAACAACGGTATATCTCTCTGCGCAAAATTATCGATTTCATAGAACTAAAAAGAAATCTATAACCGCATGACAAATGTGGTAGCCAAACTAAATAAACTCCCATCATCATTTAGATCATCCCACATAAGGAAAAAAGATCAGCCAACTCCTACTGCATAATGGGATTATATTTTTCTTTTTGACATGTTAATGGGACTTAAAAGCTCACTTACATGCATGCTACCGGTGCATGCTTGCATGCAGACATGTTGATGTGATTTAAAACCCACTCACATGCATGTGCCATGGTATTTCTGCATGCTTGCATGTGGCTTAGTGTTGAGCCTCTCAACGTCTAGATCAGACGGCTATTATGACTGATTTACTTCATCTAACGGCTACGTCAATTTTGATGATGTGGCTCAAGGAGAGGATAGAGAATTCCTACTAGTGGGGGCTAGCTATTACTAGTAGATAAGTCTTTGTAGAGATTCCACTAGGTGAACTACATACAGAACAAAATGAATGAATCTACAGTTAAAATGCATCTATATACATCCACATGTGGTTAATGGTGAAATCTCTAGAAAGACTTATATTTAGGAATGGAGGAAGTACTAGTATAGTACTAGTACATACTGTAATTTATTAGCGAGATAAATTTGTACAACGCTATGAAGCTTCCAGCTCCTGTTACATGTATCTTGCATCCAAGGTTGCCCGTTCCAACATTTCATCAAATACAAAGGAGACTAACATGCATGCTATTGCATCTCAATGATTGACAGATCATAGCAAATATGTACTCCCTCCGTTCCAAAATAAGTGTCTCAACTTTGTGCAAACTTTAGTACAAAGTTGTACTACTACTAAAGTTGACACTTATTTTGGAACAGAGGCAGCTAAAGAAAAAAACGATCCATGCAGTCCCTAGCCCTTGAACCGTGAACCCTGACCAGGCTTCAATTTGTTGGCAACGTTCGAGCTTCCTAATAAATGAAGTTTGCAACCTTTTGACCATCGGATCATTTTTTGCAGTTTCACCAAAATCAAGATGAGCATCCCTGTGGCAAAGAAATTGAAGAAGCGTGATTAGAATAAGATTACTAGGACTAGTTGATGAGACATAAACTCATCACAAATACAGTACGTAGAAGCCAGTAGAGGTATTAGGTATGTGCGGGGCAAAGAAGTAGAGAAATATCCATAGGGAGTGATGTGGGCAGCTGGAGCAGTAGTGCAAGCCGGCTGTAAAGGGAGTTGTACCTGAGGGACGTAGCTCGACCTTGAGGAGGGCGGCGGGAGGCGGCAACTGCCCACGTCGCGGCAGTGAGCAAGGGACGAAGGCAACCTCACCGGCTTTGTGAGAGAGAACGGCGGGGACCCCTGATCGAGACATGCCGACAGTGGGTTTTCACCGTCGGCGATGGACACCGCATCTACACTAAGCATCCACCCCTTCCCCAAGTGGACGTGATCCGCCGGGATATTTGAGATGTGGCCACATTCGTTTTGTGCGAGAGAGTATGAAGAGAGCAACCCTAGCAAGGAACTGCGTAGGCTGGCCCGTCCTGACTGTGTATATAGTGGAGCGGTTTCCTTTTCTCTCCATATGAACCTATCATATTGCGTACGTGCAACTGAAGAAAAATATATATTTATAAATGACGCGACACCTACTACTTGTCGGTGCGAGGACGACACCTATGAGATCACGAGAATCCCTACTACGGTTGCGAGGCGCGGGGTTGTGAGAAGGGCGGATCAAACAGGTAGCACACGGGTTCTTTATCCAGGTTAGGGCCGCGAGGATGCGTAAAACCCTACTCCTGCCTTGGTGATTTGTTTATCTATGTTCTTGAGCTAGCAATGGGGTGCGAGGAGCTCCAAAAAGCCGAATCCCCCTCCTGGTCGCCCTGGGCATCCTTTTATAGGGAAAGGGGTCGCCACAGTGGCACACAGGAGGTGGAAAGGGCACAGTGATACGAGTTTATCCCTCGCATTACATGACAAGACGCATTTAATGCATCGTGCTTAGGTGTCCCTACTTTATCGGGGACGGGGGAGAGCCCAGTCTTGTCCGTCGCCGATCCCTTTCGCATCGACACGCACCCTGGCCAGTGGTGCCCGTGGTGCCATGTAGGCAGGCAGGTAGCTAAGGTGGCGCAGCGGTGGGCCTCCATGAAGATCTTCTTGCCGCCACGCAGGTGCTTGCCCAACTGGTTGGGTCAGCAGCCGCATGCGAACGGCGGTGGAGGTTTGGAATTGGCGTGGGCCTGACGGTGGCCCTATGGGTGTCTTTAGCAAGGGCCTCGCCGTAGCACCGGCAAGGGTCTTGCCGGGGCCCCGGCAAGGGTCTTGCCGTGGCGCCTGCTATCATCCCCGGCAAGGCCCCTGCGGGGGGCCTTGTGGTCCTCCTTGGCTGGAATCCCGCCAGGGGTCGTCATCTTCTATAGTGTGTATTTGATCTTGAATGTCTTCACAAAGATCTCCATGCCACCACGGGGATGTCTCCCGAATCCTTGCCCCATGGGGGCAGTGGAATCAAGGGTGATTCGCTCCGTAGGTGTGGGGCGAGCTGCCACTGCAAGGGCCTTGCCGTGTTTGCTAAAACCGCCCCCCGGCAAGGATCTTGCCGGGGGAGTCCGCTTCGTCCCCTTTGCTCTTTGTGGTCTTGGTCTTGGCGTCGTTCTGCTCTTTCCGAGGTTCGGCCTTATCTTGGCTTACTTCCCTTGCCTTGCTTGGCAAGGTGGCGTCCGTGGCTCGAACTGTCCGTGCACAGCTATAGGGGTACAAAAAGTGTACCCCTATTTTTGTACACCAACAGGAGCCCCCGGGCCTGGTCCACACGTGAGCGTAATCGCGTCGTTGGGCTAGGCCCAAAAACGGTGTGCGGGCAGGCGGGGTAGTTTTTACCGCAGTAAGTTCCTTCGCGCGCTGCGCTTCCCATGCCTCCTGCGCGTGGCTCGGCGTGGGGAGGCGTGTGTGACGTGGGGGGCATGCGTGGGGCTGAGCTCTGCGCGCATGCGTCACGTCGTAGTAAAAGGGGGCGGTTCGCACCTTCCCCATAAACGGAGGGAGGCGCGGAGGCTCGGCCCATTTACCGAACGGGGCCGGGGCGTGGTCTTCAAGGCCCCCCCCATGATCACGGGGTGGGGAGAGGTCACCTCACCCGTCGCCTCGGTCCTGCATGCCCGCCACGTGGTTCTCACGCGCTCAGGGTGGCGAACGGTGGAGGCGGGGAACCGGGTCGTCGCGGGCCGGGGCAGCGAGTTGGTCCCAGTTCCCTGCACCTTCCGTGTCTTGATTGGCTAAGTGGGTTGGCTGAGCCCCCATCCTGGCTCTTTATAAAGAGCCGGGGGGGGGGGG
>NW_021223884.1:0-2836 GCF_002162155.2 Triticum dicoccoides
AGAGACCCTGCTTTATGAAGCAGAAGCCCCCATGTGATCAATAATATGTTAGGCCAATAAGGCAGGATACCCATGTTTGAACCGCGCATCATGGCAGCAGGTCCTCTTCGGCAATTTTTAACTTTTTTGCAAGAGATAAATTCTTCTTGAACCGGGATCTTGAACCGGATATTGAGAGCTTCAAAGCTTTGTGGGAGACATCTTTCCCTTGACCCGGATTTTAAACCGGAATCCTTTCTGATGACCCGGATCTTCTTCATTGAGCCGGGATTTTGTAACTGTCATATACTTTCTAAGCCGGAAATTTTCTGACGGCCTTCAAATAACAGTAGCCTCCTGGACCGGGTTATCTTTCCCTCCATCATCCTGGGGTTCTTAAATTTGCTGAAACTAGCAAGATTTGCTGAGTCATGTCATCGTAGCCCCCGAGTCTCAAGGTGACTCGAGGAGTTGGCTTGAAACTCTTCATATTTGACCATGATATAAAGCGACATAACTTTGTATATCATTGGTGTTGATAGCACGATGTAAATCCACAGAAGGTTGAGGTGACTGCGGCGGGTTATAAATGATCCCGTATGAGCCGTGTCAGCAACTCGGCCAATGGTTCCTTCCAACTGGCGATTTGAAGTTAACCAGAACTGTAATGGCAGCGACTTGTGTGCCTGCTTATTGAGCCATCCAGTGCAGACGGCGGTTGACGATAATTTGCCTCCAATTTGAAAGAAAACCGGGCTACCCAAGCTGTGACTTGCTCATATCCAATAAACAGCTCATGCAGACGGTGCGGCCCGGTATGTCGATGTAGACCAGGCCGTGAGAGATGGACAGCAAAGACGACCACATCATCATTGGCGGCTCCGACAGATGAGTCGGCCGCGGCATTGTAAACCGGGAAGGACGGGGAAATCGGTACTGGTGTCGTAAACCGGCACGGACGGGCGAGTTAGCCACGTCGTTTTGATGTAGTGAACAATTGTCCTGCATCAACAGTATTGCAGACCAAGACAAAGATAAACTGCTCTTTGACAAAAAATAATATGTACTAATAAAATATATTTTAGATAGATTTCACCTGATGTGCTGGGCCGGAAATAATCCGCCATGAAGTTGATGATCGCTAGGTGGAGTTGAAATCGCTCACGGGTGAACCGGCCGCGGCGTGGTAAACTGGTGCGGACGGGTGAGTCGGCCGCGACGTTTGTAAGCCAGCACGGGCGGGCGAGTCAATCGCAGCTGTTGTAAGCCAGTGTGGGCGGGTGAGTCAATCGCACACGTTGTAAACCAGTGTAGGCGCGCGAGTCGATCGCAGGTGCTGTAAGACGGCATAGATGAGCAAATCGGCCGCAGGTGCGGACAGATGTACTATGTCGAAGATTAACTCCTCGCTTCAGAAGTTATCCGGGGATCCGAAGACCACTTCCAGTGTGACTGAGCCTGTACAATTGGTTCTACACCTGGTATGACGCCTTTAAAGGTCGTCTTGGTGGGTTTAATCCTTGAGGGGTCTATGCCCATTTTGTGCACTGTATCCTGATAAAGCAGGTTCAGGCTGCTGCCACCGTCCATCAGGACTCTGGTAAGGTGAAATCCATCAACGATTGGGTCTAGGACCAATGCGGCGAATCCGCCGTGGTGGATGCTGGTGGGGTGGTCCCTTCGGTCAAAAGTGATCGGGAAAGCGGACCATGGATTGAACTTTGGGGCAACTGGCTCCATCGCGTATACATCCCTAAGTGCACGCTTCCGCTCCCTTTTGGGTATGTGCGTTGCGTATATCATGTTCACCGTCCGCACTTGTGGGGGGAAACCCTTCTGTCCTCTATTGTTCGGCGGTCGGGTCTCTTCCTCGTCATCGCTATGCAGCCCCTTGTCATTGTTTTCGTCAATTAACTTGCCTGCCTGCTTGAATACCCAACAGTCCCTGTTGGTGTGGTTGGCTGGTTTTTCGGGGGTGCCGTGTATCTGGCACGAGCGGTCGAGTATTCGGTCCAAATTGGACGGACCCGGAGTAGTTCTTTTGAATGGCTTTTTCCGCTGACCGGGTTTAGAGCCTCTGAATCCGGCATTGACTGCCATATCCTCACTATTGTCGCCGTTGATGCGGCGCTTGTTTTTGTTACGACGTGACCTGCCATTTCGGTCCTTGAAATCCGGACTGCCAGAATTTTTGCTGAGGTTGTTGCTGCGTGCTAGCTAGCTGTCCTCACCCGCGCAGAAGCGGGTCATGAGTGAGGTGAGGGCTGCCATGGATTTCGGCTTTTCCTGTCCCAGGTGCCGGGCAAGCCACTCGTCGCGGATGTTATGCTTGAAGGCCGTGAGGGCCTCCGCATCCGGAGAGTCGACGATTTGGTTTTTCTTGGTTAAGAATCGTGTCCAGAATTGTCTGGCCAATTCGTATGGCTGCTGAATTATGTGGCTTAGGTCATCAGCGTCTGGTGGTCGCACATACATGCCTTGGAAGTTATCGAGGAATGCGGCTTCCAGGTCTTCCCAACTCCCAATTGACTCTGTTGGCAAGCTGTTAAGCCAATGCCGGGCTGGTCCTTTAAGCTTGAGGGGGAGATATTTGATGGCGTGAAGATCGTCACCGCGGGCCATGTGGATGTGAAGAAGATAGTCTTCGATCCAAACCGTGGGGTCTGTTGTGCCATCGTAAGATTCGATATTCACGGGGATTTGATGATCCATTACTTCATCTGTGAAGCATAGTGGGTGTGCGGCGCCTCTGTACTGGGCGATATCACGACGGAGCTCAAAACAGCTTTGTCTGTTTTGTTCGGCCCGGCCGGACTTACTGTGTCTGACTCGACGGTTGTCGTCACGTACCATGGGG
>NW_021223885.1:0-444 GCF_002162155.2 Triticum dicoccoides
ATGGTGTTCCCTCAGTCACACCTTCCCTGAATGCTGCTGATGTGAAGAGATTCAAGCAACTCGATTCTCAAGTGAAGAATATCATATGTGGTCATCTGAGTAAAGGGCAGTATGGTAGAGTGAGTGCTTTGGAAACTGCTAAGCTTATCTGGGATAGGCTCTCCAAAGTAAACGAAGGAGTCTCAACTCAAAGTGACTCTCGTATTGATGTTCTTCGCAATCTCTTCAACCGCTTCAAAAGACTTGACAATGAAAATGTTCAGCAAACCTTCGATCGCCTCACTGACATCTCAAACGAGCGTCAAGCGCTTGGCGCCACTGACATCACCGACCATGAGGTGGTGAAGAAATTGCTGAGATCGCTAGATTCTTCATTTGATACTCTGGCACTGATGATACAAGAACGTGCTGACTACGAGTCACTGGATCCCGCTGATATCCTCG
>NW_021223886.1:0-1239 GCF_002162155.2 Triticum dicoccoides
TGTGGAAGCTACTCTTCAGTGGAATAATTCTATCATTTTTATTTCTTTGTTCCCCCTCCCTCTATCTTCTCCCACATAATGATTCTAGTAGCTCCATCATGTCTGTAGAGAACCTCTAGGCCTGGGCAATCGTTGGCTCTGTCCCCAAGGAGATGTTGCTCTTCAACACTATACCCAGCCTGTCCAAGGGGAAGGAGCTCCACCCCCAGCCCACGAGATCCAGACGGAGCCCGTCCCCATCCTTGTGCTCCACCACCGACAACCTTGCCTACATTGGCTACTCATGCTCCCTCCATTAGCCCGGCCTTAGTGTGGGAGAAGCAACAAAGCCAACACCCCTTTATGTTGCCGTGTGAGTAGTGGAGCCCATCCCCATCATTAATATATGTGTTCACCCAACAACTTAACTGTGTACTAAGAAAGTAAATAATAAGTCTGATGGGGAAATATCACAAACATACCTGAAAGTGAAACAACAAAGCGATAGAAGACACCTTCGTGGGACGTGTCAGGTTCTAGGGGTGCAGAAAGCTGGTGACAGACCATGTGAAGGCCATACAACATGCCATCTAGACGGTCCTTGTCCCGCGTTTATAGAGCGAGAGCCACTCCTGCATAAAAGCCAACAATCTAACAAACACATCGCAGTAAGATCTTCTCGATAACCATCTTATTACGTGTCATCCACAAGGGTAAAGTCATCACCATGGGCACCACCCAAAAGAGGCACCTCCTCCTACCGGTATGGTGAGCCATAGCATTCAAGAGGGTGTCCATGTTCGAGGCTATCCACTTAGGCCCGAGAGCTTCACGGACATAGTTCGATAATAAGTGGGCGGCAGAGCACATGAAGAAGATATGTGTCCGGACCAGGAAGCAAATGAGAAAGGGACTTATTTTTTACTACGGTCAAACTATGATCAAACTATTTAATTTTACTTCCGTGTGGAAGACCGTCAGGCGTGAGTACAAATGCGTCAAGGCCTTCTAAGTGTTGCAGACGAATGCTTCTTGGCGGAATAAATGTTTTAACACGACCTTTTTTTGCTCCATATAAACGAATTTGAAAAAGGAAGAACGCTTTAGCTCCTTTCCATTGACTTGGGTCGAAGAGCAAGCGTGAACTTCTCCTTCATCTAAGGTTGGGTTGTGGATAACAGACTTCCCCTTGGGCCGGATCTTCCCAAGTATAACACAATCCATGAGCGATATCAATGCAGTGACAGTCCTTACTATTGA
>NW_021223887.1:0-1520 GCF_002162155.2 Triticum dicoccoides
GGTTAATTTTGATGCTAAACAACATGCTGAATTGATTTTAAAAATGCATGAGTTAACTAAGGAAAACATTGAGCGTATGAATGCTAAATATAAACTTGCTGGAGATAAGGGTAGAAAACATGTTGTGTTTGCACCTGGAGATCTTGTTTGGTTACATTTGCGTAAGGATAGATTTCCTGATTTGCGCAAATCAAAGCTAATGCCACGTGCTGATGGTCCCTTTAAGGTGTTAGAGAAAATAAATGATAATGCATATAAACTTGAGCTGCCTGCAGATTTTGGGGTTAGTCCCACTTTTAACATTGCAGATTTGAAGCCTTATTTGGGTGAGGAAGATGAGTTTCCGTCGAGGACGACTTCATTTCAAGAAGGGGAGGATGATGAGGACATCAATACCATTGTTACACCCACAGCCCCTACTGCTACATATACGGGACCAATTACTAGAGCTCGCGCACGCCAATTAATTAACAGGTACTTTCGTTTCTTGGTAATGATTCTAATGTTCATGAGAATATGATGTTGCCTAAATTGGATACATTTGTTTTGCTTACAAATGAAGGGCCTAGCTTGGAGAAGGATGAACATTGGAGCAAGAACAAGCATGGAGATGATGCCATGCGCAAGGGGAACAAGAACGGAGTTACAAGTGATGATTTCAGGACTTTGAAGCCACCATAATGGGTGAATGAAGCCATGGACGAAATATACAAGATGCCACTTCATAAATTTCGTCCCGAGGCTATTATAGGTGCTGCGTCACCTTTTTATTGGGCCAGGCCCATGTAATTTCGAAATACATAAGTATAGGCTATTTTTAGAGTCCGTATGTGTGGGGAAACAAGAGATAGGGTTGATTTCGGACCCCTCCACCAAGGGCCACGAAATTCCCCCTCTCTTACTCCATATATACAGCCCTTAGGGCACCGTTTAGACTTTGGGTTTTGTTTAGATTAAAAGTTCGCCATAGCTGCAACTTCGCGTACTTCATTTGTGTTCAACGACCAGACAAAGGCGTCAAAGAACCCCACCTTGATCAATAAAGCTTTCATCTTATATTCGCAATATCCAGATTGCAATCTTAGTTTCTTGCTTGTTCTTCGTTTGCTCGCAGGAAACAGACCCTCGTGGTCAGGTTGATCGTGCTCCGGCGTGGTCAATAACCTCTCGGAGTTGGTTTAGCGATTGCTAAGGCGCGACGTCTCGCACGTTCGTAGTCGGATCGTCAAAGTCGACTTCCAACAAAGCGATATCCATCATCTCATCGAAACACGGGACACCTTTGCCTCTATCAAGCTTGAATGTGATGCTAGTGGAATTGGATTAGGCGGTGTGTTATTACAAGATGGCAAACCTGTTGTATACTTTTCTGAAAAATTGAGTGGGCCTAGTCTGAATTATTTTACTTATGATAAAGAATTATATGCTCTTGTTCGGACTTTAGAAACATGGCAACATTATTTATGGCCCAAAGAATTTGTTATACATTCTGATCATGAATCTTTGAAACATATTAAAAG
>NW_021223888.1:0-772 GCF_002162155.2 Triticum dicoccoides
AAGAGAAGAAACCCAAGTCTGGACCTAAGCCTGAAACTGAGTGCTTCTACTGCAAGCAGACTGGTCACTGGAAGCGGAACTGCCCCAAGTATTTGGCGGATAAGAAGGATGGCAAGGTGAACAAAGGTATATGTGATATACATGTTATTGATGTGTACCTTACTAGAGCTCGCAGTAGCACCTGGGTATTTGATACTGGTTCTGTTGCTAATATTTGCAACTCAAAACAGGGACTACGGATTAAGCGAACACTGGCAAAGGACGAGGTGACAATGCGCGTGGGAAATGGTTCCAAAGTCGATGTGATCGCAGTCGGCACGCTACCTCTACATCTACCTTCGGGATTAGTATTAGACCTAAATAATTGTTATTTGGTGGCAGCGTTGAGCATGAACATTATATCTGGATCTTGTTTGATGCGAGACGGTTATTCATTTAAATCAGAGAATAATGGTTGTTCTATTTATATGAGTAATATCTTTTATGGTCATGCACCTTTGAAGAGTGGTCTATTTTTGATGAATCTCGATAGTAGTGATACACATATTCATAGTGTTGAAGCAAAAAGATGCAGAGTTGATAATGATAGTGCAACTTATTTGTGGCACTGCCGTTTAGGTCATATCGGTGTAAAGCGCAAGAAGAAACTCCATACTGATGGGCTTTTGGAACCACTTAATTATGAATCACTTGGTACTTGCGAACCGTACCTCATGGGCAAGATGACTGAAACACCGTTCTCCGGTACTATGGAGAGAGCAACAGATTTGTT
>NW_021223889.1:0-395 GCF_002162155.2 Triticum dicoccoides
GACCTGACCCTCATGCCTTGATGGGCAGTACTGCCTGGTGTGGACGTGAGATGTAAAATATTTCTGCCTGGCCAGGCTTGTCTGGTGCCGAAGCATTTGGTTCATGCCTGGGCCAGGCAAAGCATCTATGTCCCATCAATCAATCCATGCATCAATTATTTAATGCTAATATCCATCCATGTTGCTGTTAGCCTCGTGGCCGCATGACCAGGCATGGCCAGGCGTTCGAAATCGGTCGCCTGGGCCAGGCTACTTGCAGTGTCTGGAGTTCAGCCAGGCTAATTAAAGTGCAAGGGAACCCAGGCCAGGCGGGCTTTCTTATATACAGGGTAGCAACCAAACAAGCGTGCATGAAATCCAGCCACAACCCTAGGCCAGGGAAAAGATGCTCAGGA
>NW_021223890.1:0-822 GCF_002162155.2 Triticum dicoccoides
GGTAAGGTTTCTCTCCTCTCTTTTATTTCTATTCTGTTTTATATTTTTCTATTTCTGCAATTTGTTTTTGATTTGTTTTAAAATATCAAATCATTTTATAAAATCCTGGAAATAATTATGGGTACTTACTGAATTATTTCAGTGACCCTTATCAATTTCCAACATTTATTTGAGCATTTAAATTATTTATAGTATTTAAATGCCCAAAGTCAAATACAATATGATTTAATTCAAAAATCCAAAATGACCTAAGAATATAATCATCATTTTTGGCAGAGGTTTCCACCTTAACCAGAAATCATGAACTTTTCTTAGGAACCTTTTGGGTTTATTGAAAAGATTTTAATTCACCCTAGTTGAGTTGATTTAATGCTAGGGTTTGAACATCCCCATTTCAATCTTAGGCAAAATTTAAACATGATGCAAACATGAAGCTAGCCTAGAGCACTACCAGCAGCTAGGGATGTGACATACTGGGGGGTAGCAATGCGACCGGAGCGTCCCACTGGGCCCTCATACATGTGGGGTGGTGTGGTGGCATGTCCGAAGAGGCGGCACGCATGTCTGGGGTGTGCCCCCCCTCACGGACGGCGCCGCCGCTGGCACCTGGAGGGGGGAAACGGACGCGTCGGGTCTACACGGAGGGGATCTTGCTGTGGGTCTGGCCCGGATGTTGCTCCAGAGTGTTCCTATGGGCTGACCTAACACAACCGGGTGGGGAGGTCCACTGGTCAAAGCCCGTCCGTGCAAAGTCAAAGGGCTAGATCGCGTGGTCAAACGCTACAGGGTTAGGCGGGAGGGGGCACTGGGGGTAGCAATGCC
>NW_021223891.1:0-391 GCF_002162155.2 Triticum dicoccoides
CCCTGGGCCGGTGAGCCGCTTCAAATGGCGGACGCAGTGAGAGGTCACGTCCGCCCTGACCCCTTGACTGTGGACCTTGACGGTGTACATCACCTTGTGTCCAGATCTGAGATGCCACGTGTACCAGATGAATGACTCCAAGTTCGACCACTGTGATGCTAGGTGCGAGCCGAGGAACACTATTGGAGACACCCCCCTCATAATTTTCCTATTCCTACGTTTTAAGTTCCTACGAAGAGAGTAGTACTTGCTCTAAATGATGTGCCGCTGCAAGAGCCGGCTATATTAATTAACCATGCTCTAAAAAGGTGGACCAGCTTTGGCAATAGTGGTATATTGTACTAGGTTAGTAGGTGACCTTGCGCTTGGCTCTTCGCCTCGTCCGGAAGTC
>NW_021223892.1:0-1383 GCF_002162155.2 Triticum dicoccoides
CTCCGAGTTCAGCACACGTTCAGCTCGATGACGATCCCCGGGCTCCGATCCAGCAAAGCTTCGGGGATGAGTTCCGCCAGCACGACGGCGTGGTGACGATGATGATGCTCTACCAGCGCAGGGCTTCGCCTAAACTCCGCGACGATATGACCGAGGTGGAATATGGTGGAGGAGGGCACCGCACACGGCTAAGGAACGATCCGTAGATCAACTTGTGTGTTATGGGGTGCCCCCCTGCCCCCGTATATAAAGGAGGGAGGGGGGAGGCCCGTCGGCCCTTGTGGGCGCGCCAAGGAGGAGGAGTCCTCCTCCTAGTAGGAGTAGGACTCCCCCTTTCCTACTCCTACTAGGAGGGGGAAGGAAGGGGGAGAGGGGGGAAGGAAAGAGGGGGGCGCCCCCCCCTCCTAGTCCAATTCAGACCAGAGGGAGAGGGGGCGCGTGGCCCACCTTGGCCGCCCCTCTCTCTTTTCACCAAGGCCCATGTGGCCCATTATCTCTCCCGGGGGGGTTCCGGTAACCCTCCGGCACTCCGGTTTTCTCCGAAAACGTCCGGAACACTTCCGGTGTCCGAATATAGTCGTCCAATATATCAATATTTATGTCTCGACCATTTCGAGACTCCTCGTCATGTCCATGATCACATCCGGGACTCCGAACAAACTTCGGTACATCAAAACTTATAAACTCATAATAAAACTGTCATCGTAACGTTAAGCGTGCGGACCCTACGGGTTCGAGAGCTATGTAGATATGACCTAGAACTATTCTCGGTCAATAACCAATAGCGGAACCTGGATGCCCATATTGGTTCCTACATATTCTACGAAGATCTTTATCGGTCAAACCGCATAACAACATACGTTGTTCCCTTTGTCATCGGTATGTTACTTGCCCGAGATTTGATCGTCGGTATCCAATACCTAGTTCAATCTCGTTACCGACAAGTCTCTTTACTCGTTACGTAATGCATCATTCCGTAACCAACTCATTGGTCACATTGCTTGCAAGGCTTATAGTGATGTGCATTACCGAGAGGGCCCAGAGATACCTCTCCGACAATCGGAGTGACAAAACCTAATCTCGAAATATGCCAACTCAACATGTACCTTCGGAGACACCTGCAGTACTCCTTTATAATCACCCAGTTACGTTGTGACGTTTGGTAGTACCCAAAGTGTTCCTCCGGTAAACGGGAGTTGCATAATCTCATAGTTACAGGAACATGTATAAGTCATGAAGAAAGCAATAGCAATATACTAAACGATCAAGTGCTAGGCTAACGGAATGGGTCATGTCAATCACATCATTCTCCTAATGATGTGATCCCATTAATCAAATGACAACACATGTCTATGGTTAGGAAACATAACCATCTTTGATTAA
>NW_021223893.1:0-386 GCF_002162155.2 Triticum dicoccoides
GTTGGGTCTTGCATTCCTCAAGCTCTTGGGACAGCCTAGTATTCTTCTCTATAAAAACCTGCACAATAAAGATGATCCTTAAATCAGTTCTGCTAACTGTTTCAAGTCTCAGGGGCTACTAATACATATAAATCGCCAGATTTACTTACCCGTACATCCTTTACACACTGATCCGTGGCTCTGGCTAGACCATCTTGAGCAGCACGGAGGTACGCCTCTCCGGAATTAAAGGCATCAAATGCCTCTGGTGAGAAACAAGCGTCACAGAGTACGGCCCGGCGGCGCCTATGATTCATGGCGCTTTCCACTTCTGAGTTAGTAGTGGATAATCTATCTGCATCCTCTGTAGGGGGATTATCCGGCGCCTGCCCCCCATATCAGCTTCC
>NW_021223894.1:0-1117 GCF_002162155.2 Triticum dicoccoides
TGGTCTCAGGATCGGTGGGGAAGGCGGCGGCCTCATACAAGTGAGGTTGTTCCTCCATCTCCTGGGACAGCTCCCAGAATGCCTTGCCGCCCGAACCCCCGGCCTCATCGTTGTGGGCCATGTTTCTCTCTAAATAGAAACAAAGTTTGGTCAAAAAGTTGGTTATTGTCAAGGAACAAGATCATGGTCTCATCATTTAGGGTTTGTCGACACCGAGGCATCCTAAAATCTAAGCTTTTATCATTGAGGGTTTTTCGACGCCAAGGCACCCTAAAAGCCTAACTTTTCATCATTTCGGTTTTTATCGACACCGAGGCACCCTAAAAGCCATGCATTAGTCACAAGTACACCGGGGCACTTGATCCTACTTAATTAACTACTAAGATACCCCGGCCTATGCATTAGTCACAAGTACCCCATATGTCCTATTTTTAGCAAAGTCATGCTAAAATTCACGGAAAATTTCAGCATGACCTTTGCTGAAAATAGGACATATGGAGTACCCGAATTTGCCGGAACGGAAGTTAATCGACATTCCGGCAAACTCAAGGGCCTCTCGGGGTACCTGCAAAATCATCACGACACGATGGTCAGAGACAAAACCCAGCAAACTAGCAAAATCATCACAAATTGTTTTCTGTTAAAGACGATCATCATCTTTACAAGTCTTTCTCAATGTGATCACAAGTAATTCAGAGGCATCACAAGTAATTCAGAGCATCACAAGGCATTAGTAGTTCAGTACATGAACAAGTTTTACAAACCCATATAAGAACAAGTGAATTCTAGTCCCATTGACACTCCTAGTTTTCTACAAACACCAAGTACTAGGGCACACAAAAGTTCTGAAATTTGTGTGCCTAACTGAATTAACTGAATTTTCAGTAACCGAATAAACTGAATTTTCAAAACTGCAAGAAGCCAATTAAAAAAAATCCAACAGCACTAGAACTGAGCTGATTGACAGTAGTTTTGTTCACTGTTATGAAGAGAAACTTCTTCTTGTAAGAAAGGACTTCGCGTGTGGTTTGGAATATTCAGAAATCAAGTTGAAATATAAAACCATATAGAGGTAGGTATGCTACAAGTCTACAACATATATACTAATTAATCAACT
>NW_021223895.1:0-433 GCF_002162155.2 Triticum dicoccoides
TGTACACGAAGTGCGTCCAGTTTTTGCCGTGACCCTCTCTACTCTTTCGCACATGCTATGCGGGTGAAATGATGATACCATGCCAGGTTTCAACATTTTCACAGTTCATTTTGTAGTGATTTTCAATTTCACGGTCATTTAGCTCTCTAAACAATTAGGTAAATGACTGAAAAACAACAAATGATGTCAGACCATGTTGGAAATTCATGACGTCGCTTTGAATGCTGCATACTGAACACAAAAGAAGTCCGGAGTTCAAATAAGTTTAAAAAACATTGAAGTGCCCGTGTAACAGATGAGTTCTCGTCCGAAACCCTGATACTCCGAAAGAGATTGTTCAGTTTGTACACGAAGTGCGTCCAGTTTTTGCCGTGACCCTCTCTACTCTTTCACACATGCTATGCGGGTGAAATGATGATACCATGCCAAGTTT
>NW_021223896.1:0-1554 GCF_002162155.2 Triticum dicoccoides
TATAAACACGGTTATTCTTAACCACTCGTGCGAGACATTGTGAACATCTCACACTGTTAGTTATGGTAAACCATGTGCGGCACTTCCACATGATGCACTGCAAAGAATTGTGTGGCTGTTTCCCTTCAACACACACAATTGTTTAATTTAATTGTGAACCCACTAAAGCACGGAGCCAGATCCCCTGACGTACGGCCCCCTGCCGTTGGGCCGCTGAAGGGTGGGTCCGGGCCCACACGTTAGTGTGTGGGCCGTATGTCAGACGAGCCGCGTCCCTAGAGCACATATATCTTCCCATATAATCAAGTGTGCTGTCACCAGTGGTGGAGCCAGGATTCGAGTATAGGGAGGAAGGGGGGTACGTATATTGATCTAATCTCATTGGTAATTACTCGTCGCTCCTGCTAAAATTGTCAATCGTTGTGGGGGGAGGCCCCTGCTCGTCCGCCCCTAGCTGTCACAATTTATCCCACACGGGTTGGTTTTAGCAAAGCGTGTGCAGTGTTTTCCTTCATCGAGCAGAACTCATTTATCTCAACTGTGTTCCAAATAATGCTCACAATTCTCCCAGAAAAATCATGTTAGTTGTCATTACTTAACGCCTGTGGGTTTGTCAAAGGAAGTGTTTGCCTGGTCCCGCAGACTGTTCGCTTTTCTTAATCGTGCACAATGGGTTAGCCATGGCACACATTTTGCATTCCGGCAGACGCTGGCAATCACGTCTGCCGTCGACCCTACCTTGAGGTCGAAGTACTTCACGTCCTGCCGGAGCACCGCTGCCAGGTAGCGTGCACGCATCCGTGACGCCTGCCGCTCCGCCGTCCGTGACCAGCAATACCCCTCTGCCGTGCACAAACATCACATTCAGTATAGTTACGGATTTTGCTCCGCCAGCATCCAAATAAAATGAAATATTCACGGTCTCACACTCACACTCTGTCACTCACCTAGGAACGCCATGATCCAGCTGCCCAGCGCCAAGAAGACAACGTTCCTCGCGTTCTGTTAGTTGCTCGTCAAAGCTGCTACGGTTTAGCAATGGGCACAGGTGTGTAGAATTTGTTGATGCGTACCTCGTCCATCTTGGAGCTCAACTCCTGGAGGTGGTCGGGGCCGCTGCTGCCGAGGTCGTTGATGATGAAGCCAGTGATGAGCAGCTTCACAGGTGTCGAGAAGCCATCGCCGATGGCACCCACAAGGCCCAGTGCCATCCGCACCATGTCCACGGCATCCGCGTGCATGAACACTGACATGACCGCCGCCTTCTTGGCTTGCTTTCTTTCTTTCTGTTGATCGAGCCGTAACAGAGTTAATTTACTCGATAGTTAGTACATCAAGGGCCGTCCAAATTTTAAACTCGAAGCTTTGCTGAATGATTGCAAGAGCACATTAGTTAGTAGTTAGTACAAATTAAGCAGTCCACCTAACGACTTGTTGTCCGCATATATATAGTCTTTCTATCCCAGCTAGTCTTGAAGACTTGCGGTCCGCATATAAATACTACGAGTGGGGAGCTAGCCCTGAAGACTTGAGCTAAGAAGGAGGTCTTTTCTA
>NW_021223897.1:0-2221 GCF_002162155.2 Triticum dicoccoides
TCCATCTTGGCCATCCTCACTATCGTCGCCTTTGAGTTGAATATAGGCCACCCTATTTCTTTTCCTTCTGAACACTGTCAATTGATGAATGTGTTTGTGGCTACTAAAATTGATGTCTGAATGTTCCATTTCTGCTGCTCTGAAGGTGCCAACGTCCGTGAGGAATTTGTGAATGATGGGTTCAGTAGTAAGTCAAATCTGCTGCCATGTAGTTTTCAGCCAGACAAGATGATGTTCATGCAATTTTCTTAACTATGTCACCCATTTTCAGCTATTGTACTGGGAAACAAATTCTAGGAATGAATGAGTAATGCACTTACGGATGCGAGAGTGCATCTTCCCAGAGATGGAAAAAGTTTGCTTTGCTTAATTACGCCTGGACATGCATGGTAAGAATAAAATCCCGATCGAGTACAGTTAAAGCAAGTTGATTCTCCCATCATTGAGAACAAGCTTGTTTTAATTGAGAGTATTCTATTGGAGCTCAGGTAGTTTTCCTTGATCCATGGACTGGCATGTTTTACATAATCTTGTTAGTGTTCGAAGTGGGCATCGAATAGTTGAGTCTTATAGCCTCTTTTAGTGTGTTGATATTTGAAAGGGGAACAAGGCAATGTTGCACTCTTGCTGTTGTTAGAGCACATTATTTTATAGTTAATGGTGCTATATTCCAAACTGCTTTTTATTCTGCTCATATGATATTGCTCATCTTTTGTTTTCTGTCGTGATGCCTCATGTATTTAAGGTAGATAAAGCTCTAAATTTAGTGTTTCTTGAACATGGCCAAGGAAATGGATACAATCTAGATGCTAAGTTGACTTTTTCTTGTGGATTCGCCTATCGTGAAGATGCACAAAGGGTCAATAGATCAAGCATTGGATGCTGGCAAAATTGGAGTTCCATCACCATAGGAAGAAAGTAATTCCAACGATTAGGAAGCTGCTATAGATACTGAAAACTATGAAATTAGTGATGACAACGACGATGATCGTAATCACAAGCACCGTGAGACCACTCCCATGTCCCTGCACTTTAGTGTTATCTCAAGAGCAACATTGAAATAGTATGCTCTATTACTTCACATTTTCTGTATCATGAGGACCACTACCACGTTGTGTTAATATAACCATAGCCTTGAAATGTGTCCTCTAAGTGTTGTTACCATTGATGATTTGATTTGCAATTAACATTCTTCACAATACCCTGTCCAAAATCCTAACTGAGTTGCAATTAATGTGATTGCATATCTAGTTTTGTTTTAATTGCCAGAAGTTTATGCATAAAATAGAATTGGTGAATTTTTTAAATTCCTAATTAGATAGTAGTAGCTTGGGAAAAAACTGTGTGCTACTACTATTTAGGATACTAGTAGTGTGTGGTTATTATAAATTGTATTAGCGCGGGCGCAAAAATAGTAGTAGCACGGATGGCACCCGCGCTACTATTAACATTCTAGTAGCGTGTGGTGGCACCCGCGCTACTACAAACTTTTTAGCTGTGGTGTGACTGTAGTAGCGCGGGGCCTGCGCTACTATTAGAGAGTTTACCCACGTCACTACTAGGCTTTTCCCTAGTAGTGTCAATAGATCAACGATACATATTTTTTAAGCGCTGAGAATTAACGTGTGAGCTCCATGGAAGTCTGTAATTAGTAATAGATAGATAGACTGATAGATAGATATAATGATGTATGATGTAGAAATAAGAACACATAACCTACAACAACAACATATTTTCATGTCACCTATTGAGCGATATATTCACCACCCGTAGTGCAAAAATAAGTTGCGCAATTTTTCCTTTTAGTTGCATAAAATTTATTGAATATTAACAACTTGTGTGACACTTTACATATATGTCGATCCTATGTTAGTATTATGTTTGTACTTCAGTAAATTTTACTAAGTGACTATAGCATCGAATGGACCAAATGCTTGTGCAATAATATTAGTAAGACCAAGCTACGTCGTGACACACTAAAAGTACATAGAGGGCCGTCAATCGCTTTCCATTATCATACAACTGCATAATTAGTTATCTGCCTTTTCAGTTTTTGTAGGATTTTTTTAATATAGATTGGTATCGGAATTTTGTTACCTTTCTGAGTTTGGTTGCAACGATGAACATATATTTTCATGTTGTACACATAAATATATGTAAGTCTATGCATGTAATTTTACCAAAAAAAGGACTAAAAATGATATACCCCAATGAAGATGTC
>NW_021223898.1:0-525 GCF_002162155.2 Triticum dicoccoides
AAAAAAAAGACAAATTTGTGCATTTTTTTATAAGGGAACAATGTGTACACTGTTCGCTATTTTCAAAATTATGATCATTTTATTGTTTGTGTATCTCTCACCATAAGTATACCATCTTCAAATTTGACACGCATGTAGTATAGTACATCTGTATGAACATGTGTAGTTTTGTTTTAGAATTTTTTAGAACTTCAAAATTCAACTGTTCTTTACTTTTTTGTAAAGAAGAGCTCAACGGAGCTCGTCCGATGGTACAGATACAGGCAATGATGACGCGACTGAGTAGAAAGTTGATGCTTTCTTACACATGAGCCAGTTGCACGCTAAATTTACTGCATACAGTATTGATTACGAGTGGTCAAGTCAGTGGGAGAGGCAATGCGCAACTCGCATACTACGAAGTAACTACCTGCAACCTGACAGGAGTGAATGCCAACGCCCATACCCACGAATGCCTATCGCTGTAGCGCCACTCCCTGTGCACCACCTCACATATGCTATAGGACGCCCCAGCAGTGCACGCTT
>NW_021223899.1:0-2310 GCF_002162155.2 Triticum dicoccoides
ATAATTCGAAGAGACTTGCAAAGATAACTTAATCACCCATAAAAGAATTTAGAGGAGATTCAAATATTTCTCATAGATAAACTTGATGATAAACCCACAATTCATTGCATCTCAACAAACACACCACAAAAAGAGTTACATCGAATAGATCTCCAAGAAGAGGAAGGAGAACTTGGTATTGAGAATCAAAGAGAGAGAAGAAGCCATCTAGCTAATAACTATGGACACAAAGGTCTGTGGTAAACTACCCACAACTCATCGGAGAGGCCTTGGAGATGATGTAGAGGCCCTCCGTGATCGATTCCCCCTCCGGCGGAGCGCCGGCGAAGGCTCCAAGATGGGATCTCGCGGATACAGAAGGTTACAACGGTGGAAATAGTTTTTCGTGGTCGCTTCTGATGTTTTAGGGGTACATGGGTATATGTAGGAGGAAGAAGTAGGTCGGTGGACGCTTGGGGGGTCCATGAGGGTGGGGGCGCGCCCACCTGTAGGGGCGGCGACGGGCACCCTCGTGGACGCCTTGCTTGTTTATTGACTTCCACTCCAAGTCCTCTAGATCACGTTTGTCCAAAAAGATTGCTCCCGATGGTTTCATTCCGTTTGGACTCCGTTTGATATTCCTTTTCTTCGAAACACTGAAATAGGCAAAAAAAATCAGCAATTCGGGCTGGTCCTCCGGTTAGTAGGTTAGTCCCAGAAATCATATAAAAGTGTAATGTAAAGCCCATAAACATCCAAAGCGGGTAATATAATAGCATGGAACAATAAAAATTATAGATACATTGGAGACATATCAATGATGCTGTGTGGAACACCATAACGGTGCACAACACCGGATATGAAGACTATCATTGGTCCGGCTTCGGCCGTTTTAACTGGTTTGGCCTCAATCCACTTAGTGAATTTATCCACCATGACCAACAAATATGTTTTCTTATGGCTTCCTCCTTTAAGGGGTCCGACCATATCAAGCCCCAAGAGAGCAAAAGGCCAAGTGATGGGGATTGTTTGTAGAGCGGTGGGTGGCATATGGTTTTGGTTGGCAAAAAGCTGGCATCCGAAGCAATGTTGCACAAGGTCCTGTGCATCTGCTCGGGTCGTGAGCTAATAGAAACCTTTAAGGAAGGCTTTTCTTACAAGGGCCCGTGCCGTGGCGTGGTGACCTTCGAGACCGGCATGAATTTCAGCCAAGAGCTGCCGCCCCTCTTCCTCGGAGATACATCTTTGAAGTACTCTAGTAGCGCTTTTCTTGTAGAGTTCTCCTTCGTGGACCTAGTAGGCTTTCCAGCGCCGGACAATGCAGCGCGCCTCATTCTGATCCTCTGGGAGTTCTCGCCTATTAAGGTAGGCCAAGAAGGGTTCGGTCCATGGAGCAATGACTGGCATGATAAGATGGGCCGATGGTGTTATTTCGGTGGTTGAGCCCCCGATGATATCGGTGTGTTCGGTATCTGGGGTTATAACTGGATCCGGACTGGTGTTGCCTCTCTCCCCTTACCACACCACGAATGGTTTGAAGAGCCTTTCCAGAAAGATGTTAGGTGGGACGGGGTCGCGCTTAGCGCCGATGAGGGCATGGAGATCCGCTTCTTGATTACCTTCTCGAGCCACATGATGAAACTCGAGCCCCTCAAACCGAGCCGACATTTTGAGAATGGCGTTACGGTAAGCCGCCATTTTCGGATCTTTGGCATCGAAATCTCCATTTATCAGGGATATTGCGAGGTTTGAATCCCCGCGCACGTCCAGGCGTTGAATGCCCATGGAGACAGCCATCCGAAGACCATGCAATAAGGCCTCGTATTTGGCTGCATTGTTGGTGTTTGTGTATATTATTTGGAGTACGTACTAAATTGTATCTCCAATGGGGGATGTTAGGACAATGCCCGCTCCTATGCCCGCCAGCATTTGGAGCCGTCAAAGTGCATGACCCAGTTGGAATATGTGTCGTACTCTTTATCAAGTTCAGCCACTGTCCATTCGGCGACGAAGTCGGCCAGTACTTGGGATTTAATGGCCCGGCGCGGTCTGTATATTATGTCAAATGGGGAGGAGCTCGATGGCCCACTTGGCAATCCGGCCCGTGGCATCGCGGTTGTTTATTATGTCATTGAGTGGTACTTTGGAGGACACCGTGATTGAGCACTCTTGAAAGTAGTGTCGTGATACGTCTCCAACATATCTATAATTTATGAAGTATTCATGCTATTATATTATCTGTATTAGATGTTTAATGGGCTTTATTATACACTTTAATATTATTTTTGGGACTAACCTATTAACTGGAGGCCCATCCCATATTGTTTTTTT
>NW_021223900.1:0-2378 GCF_002162155.2 Triticum dicoccoides
CCAAAATGTTTAACTCCTCGCAAAGGTGACACTCGCAGATATGCTCCATCTCCGATTTCATAGGATAGCTCCTTGCGTTTCGAGTCCGCGTAACTCTTCTGTCGGGACCGAGCTACCTTCAGTCTGTCTCGAATTAGCTTAACCTTCTCTTCAGAATCTTTAATCAAATCCGGTCCAAACAACTGGCGGTCTCCAACTTCTTCCAACATCAACGGTGGTCGACATCTTCTTCCATATAGGGCTTCGAACTGTGCCATCTTCAAACTGGCCTGGTAGCTGTTGTTGTATGAGAGCCCCGTGTAGGGAAAATTATCATCCCAACTAGATCCATAATCTAGCGCACAAGCTCTCAACATGTCCTCCAGAATTTGATTGATTCTCGGTCTGTCCATCTGTCTGCGGATGAAAAGCTGTACTGAACTCTAGCCTGGTACCCAAAGTCTGGTGCAGCTGATGCCTAATCTTTGAAGTAAACTACGTTCCTCTATCTGATACGATGGTCCTCGGAACTCCATGCAGACATACGATCCTGGTCATGGATATCTTGGCCAAGTTCGCACTGGTATAGGTGGTTTTCACTGGGATAAAGTGAGCTACTTTGATCAAGCGATCCACTACTACCCAGATAGAATCATATCCCGATCGGGTCCTAGTTAATCCGGTGATAAAATCCATGCCATTCTTATCCCACTTCCATTCAGGTATCGGCATAGGCTGCAGTAATCCTGCGAGCTTCTGATGTTCTGCCTTCACTCTCTGACATACATCACATACGGCTACATACTCGGCAATATCCTTTTTCATTCCAGTCCACCAGAAACGCTCCTTCAAATCCAAATACATCTTGGTGTTTCTAGGGTGTATCGAGTATGGCGAGTCATGGGCTTCCTGAAGTATCAACTTCCTGATTTCTGCATTGTTTGGCACATAAACACGGTCCTCAAACCACAAGGTGTCGTGCTCGTCCTCACGAAAACCTTTGGCTTTTCCTTCACTCATCTTCTCCTTTATTTTAGCAATTTCTTTGTCATGCTTCTGAGCTTCTCTAATCTTTTCCAACAATGTTGACTGAACCTCCAATGCTGCAACAAAACCTCTAGGAACTATCTCCAAATGAAGCCCCCCTGAGATCTTCTACTAACTCCTTTGGCAAACCTCTTATTACTAAGGTATTGGCATAACTCTTCCGGCTTAAGGCGTCTGCTATGATATTGGCCTTGCCTGGATGATAGTGCAACTTCGTATCGTAATCCTTTATGAGCTCCAACCATCTCCTTTGCCTGAGATTTAACTCCTTCTGTGTGAAAATGTAGTTCAAACTCTTGTGATTCGTGTACACATCACAACGGTTTCCAATAAGAAAATGTCTCCAGGTCTTGAGCGCATGCACTACGGCTACTAACTCCAAATCATGTGTAGCATAATTTAACTCATGTGGTCGAAGTTGACGTGAGGCATATGAAACAACCCTTCCGTCTTGCATAAGTACTCCTCCAAGTCCTAAGCGAGAGGCGTCGCAATACACTTGGAAATCCTTGCGTATATCCGGCAGAATCAACACTGGGGCTGTAGTCAAACGTTTCTTCAATTCCTCGAAACTTGCTTCACATTATTCTGTCCAATGGAACTTGGTGTCCTTCTTCAGCAATGCCATCATAGGCTTCGCAATCTTGGAGAAATTCTCGATAAATCTCCCATAGTATCCTGCGAGTCCAAGAAAATTGCGGATCTCTCCAACTGAGGTGGGTGCCAACCACTCGGTGACTGACTGAACCTTGGTAGGATCCATTGCTATACCTTCTCCTGATATAACATGTCCAAAAAATCCAACTTCCTTCAACCAAAACTCACATTTGCTGAACTTGGCATATAATTGATGTTCCCTGAGCTTCTCGAGAACTAAACACAAATGCTCCTTGTGTTCCTCTTCATTCTTCGAGTATACCAAGATATCATCAATGAACACCACAACAAACTTATCCAAGAACTCCATGAACACCTTGTTCATCATACTCATGAAAATAGTCAGGGGCATTAGTCAGTCCAAATGAAATAACCGTATACTCATATAACCCGTACCTTGTGGTGAACGTTGTCTTTGGTATATCCTTTTCTCGAATCTTCAGCTGGTGATATCCTGATCGCAAATCGATCTTTGAAAACACTTTAGCTCCTTGCAGCTGGTCAAACAAATCATTGATCATCGGCGGTGGGTACTTGTTGTTGATCGTGACTTCATTCAACACATGATAATCAACAACCATTCTCAATGATCCATCCTTCTTCTCAACCAAGAGCACTGGTGCTCCCCATGGTGATGAACATCGTCGGATTTAACCTTTCTCCAACAACTCCTTAATCTGCTTCTTGATCTCTTC
>NW_021223901.1:0-412 GCF_002162155.2 Triticum dicoccoides
CCCAAGGGTCATCATTATTTTAAACCCCCGGGCCAGTGCTCCTCTGAGTGTTGGTCCAACTTGTCAGCCGCCGGTGGCCACCAGGGGCAACTCTGGGCTGACCTACCGGAAGTTTAGACAATCCGGTGTGCCCTGAGAAAGAGATATGTGCAGCTCCTATCGGGATTTGTCGGCACATTCGGGCGGTGTTGCTGGTTTAGTTTTACCTTGTCAAAATGTCTTGTAACCGGGATTCCGAGTCTGATCGGGTCTTCCCACTAGAAGGAATATCCTTCGTTGACCGTGAGAGCTTGTGATGGGCTAAGTTGGGACACCCCTGCAGGGATTTGAACTTTCGAAAGCCATGCCCGCGGTTATGGGCAAATGGGAATTTGTTAATGTCCAGTTGTAGAAAACCTGAAGTTGACCTTAA
>NW_021223902.1:0-1280 GCF_002162155.2 Triticum dicoccoides
TGGGGAAACAAGAGATAGGGTTGATTTCGGACCCCTCCACCAAGGGCCACGAAATTCCCCCTCTCTTCCTCCATATATACAGCCCTTAGGGCACCGTTTAGACTTTGGGTTTTGTTTAGATTAAAAGTTCGCCATAGCTGCAACTTCGCGTACTTCGTTTGTGTTCAACGACCAGACAAAGGCGTCACAGAACCCCACCTTGATCAATAAAGCTTTCATCTTATATTCGCAATATCCAGATTGCAATCTCAGTTTCTTGCTTGTTCTTTGTTTGCTCGCAGGAAATAGACCCTCGTGGTCAGGTTGATCGTGCTCCGGCGTGGTCAATAACCTCTCGGAGTTGGTTTAGCGATTGCTAAGGCGCGACGTCCTCGCACGTTCGTAGTCGGATCGTCAAAGTCGACTGCCACCAAAGCGATATCCATCATCTCATCGAAAGACGGGACACCTTTGCCTCTATCACACCAGCACCACCACCAGCAGGTCGACCTCAGGTATATAATCGCAATGGTAGGCATGCACCACCACCTTAGGTACGAGATCATGACCATGTTCCTAAACTGAAATTGAATATTCCACCATTTGAGGGTAGATATGTTCCTGATATATATCTTAATTGGGAGTTAGAAACTAAACAACATTTTACATGTTTGCAATATCCCGAGGAGAGACGGGTTGCTGCTGCTGTTTGTGCTTTCACTAGTTTTGCTGTGTATGGTGGTCTGAACATTGTAGATTATATCCTATTCCAGCTACTTGGGCTGCTTTGAAAACTGCTATGCGTACTCGCTGGGTTCCACCATATTATCAACGTGAATTGCTTCAAAAATTGCAGCGTTTAAGACAAGGAAAAAATTCTGTAGAAGAATATTATCAGGAATTACAAACTGGCATGATTAGATGTGGTATTGTTGAGGAGAATGAACCTATGCTTGCACGTTTTATTGGTGTATTAAATAGAGAGATTCAGACCATTCTAGAGTATAAGGAGTATACTAATATCTTCGTTTATTCCATCTTGCTTGTAAAGCTGAACGTGAAGTGCAGGATCGACAAGCATTGGCGCGAACTAACTTTTTTGCAGGTCGACCTTCATCATGGACACCGCGTGCATCTTCTACTTCCACTATACCAGCACCTCCATTAGGTGCCACCTCCAGCCGTGATACAAGAAAGCAGGCACAACCATAATATCTGCCAAGAGCGCACCTGCCGGGCCTACACAGAGCTCTTCTTCTTCCATGGCATCAACTGGGCACACAAGTGATATTATTTGTCAT
>NW_021223903.1:0-4678 GCF_002162155.2 Triticum dicoccoides
GGACACCGAAATGTGTGCCATTGTATGCGAGAGATGCCACGGGGCTGCTGCTCTTCGTCGACGTGATGTAAGCCATGAGGGCTTCGCCGTCGGCCGTAGTCACCTGTACAACACTGGAGTTGGAATCCTGAACAATGGTGGTGTAGCCGCACATTCGCGTGTTGAACAACACCACGCCTACCGCGCCCAAGCTCATTATGTTGTGGATTTTGGACCGTTGAACATTCGACATATAGTCCTCGCAAACAAGGATCTTACCAGCGATGTTGTTGTCACCCTCGTAAAAGCAGTACCGTTGTTCCTCAGAGTAGAGGAGAGGGTACAACTTTGAGCTTGGACTCGCTTTCTGGGTAAGTGCTTCTCCGTCGATGCTCTTGCCGTTGCCGAGATGTATGCTGGCGCTGAAGCTCCGGTCAATGGAGCCGGCAGCGACCGTGAGCAACCACGGCGCTTCGTTGGTGAGGTATCCCGGATGCTGATGCGTATCGTTGTTGCCGGCGGCACACACCACAAGGATGCCCTTGGACACTGCACTAAACGCACCGATAGCGATGGGGTCCTGATCGAATCTGACGTTGAAGCTGGTGCCAATTCAGAGCGTGAGCACGTCCACCCCATCCTTGATGGCCTCTTCAAGGCCGGCCAATACCGTAGATTGCTTGTAGCCGCCAGCAGCACATACCTTGTACATGGAGACGTGAGCGCCCAGAGCAATTCCGGCTGCGGTGCCCGTGCCCACGCCATGGCATTGCCCGGATAAGCTCCGACTGATTCTTCAGGGTGAAAACCTAGATTCTGGCCTTGGTGGTTAAATCCGGTGACGGCGACGCTTGAGTGTCGCTCCCTTATTTAAGGCGTTGCTGTTGAAGAACCTTGTCGTCTATGTGATGTCATTAGATAATTGGTGCGGATATGGTGTTCACTGTAGTTTGCTGATCGTGGCTCTGATCACTTTGGGTTTTTTCTTTTTTCCTCGGCTACGCATAGCTTTGGTCTTATATGCCTTTGCTATTTGTCGCCGTGTTTTTATGTGTGTGTGTGTTTGTGTTGGCTGTGTGCATCCTAGCTATGCAGAGGCCGGGTGTGTGCTCTTTGAGTTTGTATCATTTTGATGCTCCTTTTTGAGCTAATAAAGTCCACCCTTTGTCGAAAATGGTATGACGCGCTGGCTACAAAGTTCCCGACGGTTGTGGATGAGGTGTGTGTACCATGCCCCTCGCGGTCACCAGAGTCATCACCCGCAATGAGTGACTTGGCACCAATGAGCTTGTTGTTGTATCGGGCTACCTTGCACGAGCCCTTCCACCTTGTTGGGGGTGGCGGAACTCCATGGTCACTGAAGGAAGGGTGTGTCGCATAGATGCCGGTGTCGAGCAGTCCATACATGCTAGGCATTCTTGCCGTAGTGCACAAATATATCCTATGGTTATTTGACAAGCTAGTGAGGGTTACAAATATATCCTTTGATTGTTGGACAAGCTGGTCAGGGGCTTTTCTACAAATATATCCTTTGATTGCTGCAAAAGTTGATTAGGGCTTTTTTACAATATATCCTTTGAAAAAACTTTGTTGCTGAAGCTGTAACCCACAAGTATATATCATGAAAATTATTCATAAAATTTTTAAAAATGTTAAGGAGTTTTTGATCCATGAGATCAATATTCATAAATTCTACCAAATGTTTGTGAAATTTAAAATGTTCTAAAATAAAAAGTGTTCAATTAAAAAACCCGAAATATAATAATAATAATAAGATTTATTTCTTTTTCTAAGGAAGCATGAATTGCAAAAATATTTAAATTTCAAAAACAAAAGTCCACATAATTTTAAAAATATGTATTCATTATTTAAAGCCATGAATTAGGAAATTCACAAACTTTAAAAATGTTCAGTGATTCTAATAATGTCTAAATTTTTTAAAAATTAACACACTCCGTTTACTAACATTGAGAACTATGCCATGGAATGGAATAACACATTATAAAAAGTTAATGAATTTTAAAGGTATTCATTCGTTAAAAATAGAAAGAATAAAATAAAAAGAGAAGAAAAGCAGAGAAAAGGAGGAAGGAAAACAAACAAGAAAATACTTCTAAAAACTCGATAGGAAATTGGTGAAACGGTTTGAGAAAACACATGAAAAGAAAACCAGGTGAAGAATCTAGAATCTTTCAACAACCAGGAAACCGCACATAGGTCGGTCGGTTTGCTCACAAGGTGCGCGGTTGGTGGGAATGTAGCACGTTAAGCACCGCAAATGCTTTTCTCGCATTTTGTGAGTACCACTTAGCGCTTGTCTCTGGTACGGTTTTCGCGTGTTTTTTGTGTAGATTTGTGTATTTATTTTCAGAAATGTTAACGCCCACACGTGTGGACGTTTACACATCGCCCACACGCCTCCATCACCACTCATTTTGTCATGTATGAATAGATGACATCAGCAGAATTTTTTTTTTTTGGTTTTCGGCTTAAAAATGTTGTATCTCCTAAATAAAAAAGCGAACTAAAAATCCGTTTGCACCATTAAATCCGTCTCGACGAGATCTTCAAAACTAGACCCCATGTTGATATGTTTCGACGATTTTTTTTGCCAGAAGTTGCCACGATGTTTACACTGCAGTTGCCATAGGGCTTAAACTAAAGTTGCCATGTGGCAATTTTAGTTTGTAGATCATGGCAATTTTAGTATTTTGATGATGGCCACTCCAGTACTTTGACCATGAAAATTATTTTTTGTATGAACCATGGCAATTTTACGTGCATGTGTCATGGCAATTTTAGTTTATGGTTCATGGCAAGTCTAGTTTCTTAATTCCCCATTTTATAAATGTCAAAATTTACTTTTCAATGTAGAAGAAAATAGCTAAAACATATCATGGCAACTTCAGTGTAAACATCATGGCAATTCATATGCAATAGACATGGCAACTTTTAATCCAAATTTTTTTTCATCAAAACATATCAACATGGGATCTAGTTTTGAAGATCTCATCGCGAGGGATTTAATGGTGAAAACGGATTTTCAATCGGTTTTTTCGTTTAAAAGATAAAACATTTTAAAAACTGAAAATCCAAAAAGATTCCTGCATGCATGCATGCGATGCCGTGGCAATCTGTTTACATTAGAGACATGTGGTGCGTCTCCCTTCCTGCCACACGTGTGGCAGTTAGCGCGACCCTTTATTTTTCTTCCTCACTTGTTTTCATTGTATTTGCTCTTCTTTTCTTAATATTCATTTCATACTTATTTCTTTACTTTTCTTTCTTCCCATTCGAATTTTCAGTGATTGCAAAAATATGGTTTTTAATATCTTGTGAGTTTTTTAAACAAATGTGCAATTTTTTACAGTTTGAAGAAACATGTGAACATTTGAAATGTCATAAAAATAATTTCTAGTAAATTGCACGAACATTATTTTCCTTTTTTGCACTCTTTTGTTTTTACATTTGCATCAACATTTTTCAAAACTGTCATGAATATATTCTAAACATGTGAGTAAACATACGAACATATTGTTCACAAGATGAAATATTTTCCCAAAATACACAAATATTTATCAGCAGAGATAAAAGTAAACAATATAAACATGGGAACAAAGTAAATGCAAAAAGTGTGTTGCGGTAGCGCTCGCTCACATATTGCGCTGGGACTGGCCCATTTACGTGGACGTAACCGACGCTCCAAGCGAGAAATAGACACCTTTGTTTGCAAAATCTATGTTGTTACAAAAAGTATTGAAAATCATTAATTTAAATGTTTTTCGTAAATTTTGGATTTTATTAAATTTACTAAATATTTATGGTATATTGGGAAAAATCATAAGCCATAAATCAAAAAATTGTCCATGAATTGCGAAAAATAATTTTGAAGTTAAAAAGATGTTCACAATTTTCATAAAATGTTTTGGAATTAAAGAGTTCCCGGTTTATAAATAATTTTCATATATTGTTTAGAAATTTTCATGCTTTTTTTGCAAAAGAAAAACTCTATATAAATAATCAAAAGAAGGAAAAAAGTAAATAATGGTGTAAAAAAGCAAGAAAACTACTAGAAGAAAAGAAAATATATATCATAAAATATATATTTTGATTGCTGAAGCTGTGACCCACAAATATATATCATAAAATATATTCATGAAATCTTTAAAAAAATTGAAAGAGTTTTTTATCCATGAATTATACCAAATGTTAGTGAAATTTATTATGACTTGAGATTAGTTTCGGTGCTTCCGCTGAGGTTTGATGGGCCGGATTAGCTAGTTAAGTTTGTAGATGCTGTTAACAGAGAAAATGGCTTGAGACTATGGTAGCTCGAACAACAATGAATGAGAATGAAGCCAGAAAAAGAAAAAATATTTTAAAAAGTGTGAAAATCATGAACATGTTGAAAAACCATGATTTAAAAAAAACTTTTTTGGAGTATTTTTAAGGACGGTAATTTTTGAAAGTTTTGAGATTTTTTTTCTGAAATTTGTGCATGTTTTCTAAAATTCATGAACATTTTCTAAAGTTATCTTAAATTGTGAAAATACAGAACATGGTAAAAAACAGGTAATGATTAAAGAAAACACTAGGAAAAAGAAATAAAAAATGAGACTGAAACCTTGTAAAAAGAAGGTTGCCAAGTCCGGATTCGTTGTAGATGGTACGCTACAACGGAGGAGCTATATGTATTGAT